>NW_020664417.1:46949177-47000912 GCF_002925995.2 Terrapene triunguis | reverse complement strand
TTTTCTTTTCTTTTCTTTTCTTTTCTTTTCTTTTCTTTTCTTTTCTTTCAGAAATATTTGCCCATGTCCTTTGAACTAGTGTTTGTAAAACTGAATAAAAAACCATGGGAAAGTATTGACAGAAAAACTGAGGCTTATGATTATCTGAGAGTTCTTAATAAGAATACTATAAACTGTATGAACTTGTTGTTACGGCTGCAGTGCAGTGAGATTGTAAAACCAAGATCTGAGTTCTAGAACTTTAACTTTGCCCTTAAAGTTGACAGAAAATGGATTTATGATCCACTTGCTAAACAGCACCAATGTAGATGTGTAGACAGTTGACTGTTTTCTTAACAAAAATTCTGCCTTGGATGATTTCCAGGTTACCAAAAAAATATATATGATTAATGCAAATGGGTAGGGTGGCAAATGTAGGTATTAAGGTTGCCTTATCTGTTGATTGTGTAATAATTATATTTATTATTTAAGAATTTCCATTATAAACTCTGAGGTTTGTCACATCCGACTAATTTGGGGTGCCCCACTTTCCATAGGCTAACTCATTAGTTCCTCTTATGCTCATTAACATTTACATCACTCAGTCATCATGACAACTTATGGTTAGCACACCGAAACCCTATGTCTGCAAAATCCCTAAAAATACTCTAACTAGCTTTATCTGGTACATTGCAGCATATATTTTCTAAATATCAGCAGTTTTAACACACATGTCATACAGCATTCTATTTTATGATGTCTTGTGATATCAGGTTACCACTATCTTATGATGCCTCATGATTTAGGATTATTTACTGGATAGTTGCTTATGTCAAATCTTTCTTTGGGCCTGAGACCTTCTTTGGCTAAGCTGAATATCTAATAGGTCTTGAGGCTGGTAAGCTCATTGCATTACTGCCTTAATTTATACCTATTCTTCACTTAGCAAATACTTATATCTATAGGACACATGGATCCTTATTTCTCCTTTGAATCACCAGGAGAGAGGGACACATACATAAAGGTCCAGTGGAGAATGGAGAAAACATATTAAACAAGCAGATGTGAAAACAGTCTGCCTGCAAATAAGGAAAAGGATCTGAAGCAGATTTTTATAAATCTTCTTATATCATTAGCCAATAAGTTCTATTGAATTTGGATATATATGTTCATATATATGTTCATATATATATTTGGGTGAGAAGCTGCATTTATGCTCAGCCAAAAGCTACATAAGTCCTAGACCTGGTAGGCAGTGAAGACAGAGAGACCAGATTTTCCAAGCCAACAAAGTAGGATGCTTATTTTAGCCTGGCAGGATGTCAGAACTGACACTATATCAATATGTGAACAAAGCTAAGCAATCTGGTAAGAGTCAAACTCCCACATTTTGGGGTATTTGCAGTTGAAAAGTTCACTGGCAACAAACCCAGCAGCATGAAAGGACATGAATATCATGATATTAGCACAATTTATGAATAAATCAAAAGGGCTACTTTAAATATAAAAAGTTTGTTTATATGATTTTACTAAAGTTCCCTGTATGCACAAAATGACCTGATCATTTTATTTCTAATTTACTCTGTCCTTGGGTAAGTTCTGGAGGGGACAATGGGTTTCTAACTACAGGCCTAAGCCTTGGAGTTTGAATCATAGGATGAATTGGAATATTGGAAGCTTGAGCTTCTCTCAAATGTGTGTATTCATCCTTTTCTCTCTAGATATATTGGGACAAGTCCTAACCAGGTATAAATGAATGTAGCTCTATAGACTTCAAAGAACTAGGCCTATTGCTCAATTAATATGCTTTGACAAGCTTCGAGCATTCCTATACATGGGACACCTTGGTAACGTAGGATAAGGATTGTCAAGGATTAAGAGGAACTAGGCACCCAACTCCCATTAATTTTTAATCCCATCCATCATGTACAAAATTGTGATACCTGCACTTTCTTGCAAAGCCATGAAATAAAAGCATCTAACCAAAAAAAAAGAGTGTGTCTATGCAGCAAGCAAAAGAAATGCATGGGCTAGCCTAGCCAAGCAAGTTCGAATCCATCTAGCACAAGTAACAATAGCAGTGAAGACAGCATAATGTAGCCTTCAGAGTGGGCTAGTAAGCTGAGTACATATCCAGGGTCCATGCTGGAGTTGTAGTATGCACACTGTGCTGTTTTCACTGTTATTGTTACCCACACTAGCTGGATTCAAACTAGCTTGCCTAGACTAGCCCATGCATATTTTTTGCTCTATTGACATACCCTAAAACTTAGTAGATGATATTTACACTGTATACTGTATTTATAACACAGGTTTGATGGTGCTATCCCTTTGGTAAATTGAGTACGATTTGTATTTATCATGCACCATTGACAGCCTTATATGAATTCTGCCCACTAATCCAGCAGATATACTTCAAGAATCTCAAACTTCTGAGAAGGTTTCACATTGTTATAATTTTATTTTTTAAATTACCAGCCAGCAACAATTTTTCTTCCTTACTCTAAATGAAACATTGTGATGCTGACAGAGCAGGTGCCAGCTCATGCCAAGGCCCTGAGCTTCACTGAACACTGACAAATGCATAACTGGAAACCATTTTGGCTAACCTGTGGGTTAGTATAGTTAAAACAGATATTAGTGTTATAAGAATGTATTTAGTGTTTAGACTTTGTAAAATGCCTGTAGGATGCTGCATGTATTAATTACAACAATTATATCCCATGGTATAAAGTTATCTTGAGTATTTGTATTGTAAACCTCTGTAATTGTGTAATTCACCAAACAGGAAAAGAAGCATTAATTAAGGTAAAGTTCTTGTCCTGCACACAAGATGGTCCATTGAAGGCAAATGAGGCATTGTGTAGAATCAAAGGACAAAGACCTTGTTGATTGTATTCCTTATTCCATCCATGAAGGAGAGACCTACACATGAACTCATCCCATCATCTTCCCGCAGCCCCCATTGGCCTGGCGCGGCGAACCGCGGCCAGTGCGAGCTGCGATCGGCTGAACCTGCGGATGCGGCAGGTAAACAAACCAGCCCGGCCCTGGCGGGCAGCGGCCAAAGGTTGCTGATCCCTGTTATAGAAGCTTATATTTTTTTTAAACTAAGACTGTAACTCATTAGTGTGTGTATGTTTCCTGTTTTAACCTTGTAAATAACTCATTTCTTTTCTTAGTTAATACATCTTTAGTTAGTTTGTGACAAGATTGGCTACAGGCATTCTCCTTGGTTTGAGAGCTGAGTACAACTGACCTGGTGTAAGTGACTGGCCCTTTGGGACTGGGAGTCACTTGAATATTGTTGTGATTTTTGGTGTAAAGTGACTATCTACCACATAGTCCAATTTGTGTGGGTGGCAAGATAGACAGGAATGTGCAAGGGGATTTTCTGTGACTCCACGGTAAGATTGTTATAGTGCTTTAGGAGTTCACACTTTTTACTGGGTTGGTGAAATCTTATTATAGAACATACAACCAATTTGGAATGTCTGCCCTGCTTTTTGACAGTCTTCCCTGAGGTTGGCACTCACCATCATGAGCCACTCCAGACAGAATGACAAACATCTCCCATCAAATTCCACTTGTCTGAGTTGTAAGATGGGATATTCAGTCCTGGGCCAGTGACAGGTTTCATGTCCAATGTTTTGTCAACTACCATGACAAAAAAATGAGTGTTTCATGCTATAGGGGATTCTTGTTAACTAGCCTCATCAGACAACAAAAGTTTTAAATCTTAATATTAAACATTAGGGTTTATAGATGAGCTGATCTAGATGATTTATAGTAGTTTCTAAAAGTACTCTATGTACAAATACTTGTATTTTTATATTTATTATATTTTTCTATTTCTCTCAGATTCGTACAGTTGGAATCTAAAGAAGCACACATTCTAAAGAATACCAATGTAGGTACTGAATTTTTGGGTTACATTTAAACTGGCATATTTAAGTCCTTGTTAAAATTAATCTGCCACTGCATAATTTTTGTGTCTCTGTGGGTATATAATTTATGTATTATGTAAGGCTTCTATCACTCATAGCAACTAAGGATAAACAACTATTCAAGGTAGCATTAATCATGCCAAAACCACTCTGTACTTACCACCTCCCTCCATATATAATATAATCTGTGTAACTATATAATTGTATGTGTTTATATATAATATAGAGAGCGTGAAGTATGACTGACATATGTATAGGGAAGGCCCACTGCTACTTAATGGGTTTTGAATAGTATAGTATCCCTGACAGTATAACCTGGATAGTAATAATAAAGCACCTTGTTGAGTTTCTTATATTTCACTCAGTTTGAAATGTGCTTTTTGGAGTTGCAGTTAAATGGTACAGATGTTCTTTGAATGAAATAATTATTTTGTTGATGGAACCCAGCATGATGTGATTGAAAGAAATACACACACAAAAAGAGACATTAGCTGCTATTCACAGTTAATGGATGAGACTTCTTTAGCACTATTAGGCTATATTTCATCATGAAAAGAATTATTTTAGAGGCAAAAGAAGAGTCAGCAATTAAAATATAGCTTAGATTACAGATCAGGTATAATTAGACTCAGCATAATTACTTTAAAATTCTTTTTGGTTTCCATCCATTTGTAGCAATTTTTTCATTTAATTTAGACAGGATTTTATTATTTTAAAAAAATGTTGATTTTACCAGAAACAGGCACTAGTTCTGATAACTAGAAGCCAAACTGAAAGCTCTACTTCATTTTTCAACAACAGTATCATGAGTGTTTTTGTTAAAGAAGTCTTTAAGACTCAAACAATACTTTTTAATATTAATTATTTTTAGTTATGATTGTGATAGCGGAAATGAATGCTAGGAAATATTGCAGATATTCTTGAATATCCTTTATTTTAATCCTGAATGGAATGAAATAAGGCTTATCCAAAGTTCAAGAGTCAGTTTATGTCTTGAAACATTACTTGGCTACACTTGCGAGTTACAGCACTGTAAAGCTTCCCCCAGCACTGTAACTCACTCCCTGTCCACACTGGCAGGGCACTTACAGCGCTGTATCTCCCTAGGTACACCACTGCAGGTACTCCACATCTCCGAGAGGAATAACAGCTGCAGCGGAGTGGCTACGACTCACGGGTGTGAGTGTAAATGCTTGCAGCACTGTACTAATCACCTTGTCAAGTGGCCAATCCTCTCCATTGTTGTGACCGGCTGCAGGAATGCGGAAGTGCCAGTTTCAAAGCTCCTACCACAGAGAAAAGCAAACAGTTTGCAGCTTGCTTTGAGTGAGTAAATGAATGAGCAGGGGGCAGGGAGTTCGGAACTTGCAAAATAGAGAGCTGACATGCTTCAAAAAGCACTCTCTCTCCCCCCACATCCCTGTCACAATCCACCCCACCCCTCCCCCGTTTTGAAAAGCACGTTGCAGCCACATGAATGCTGGGATAGCTGCCCATAATGCACCACTCCCAACACAGCTGCAAATGTTGCAAGTGTGGCCACGCCACTGCGCTGGCAGCTGTCAGTATGGACAGACTGCAGCGCTTTTCCCTACTCAGCTGTACGAAGACAGGTTTACCTCACAGCGCTGTACAGCTGCAAGTGTAGTCAAGGCCTAAGTGTGCTAGTTGGGAAACATTTGGGTGCTTCAGAATGAACGAACACATGACTCTCCAGGGGTTGGCAGTTATCACTGCAGAATCAGTAACTACACCTCCCATCCTAATACCAACAAAAATCCCATTGAATGACATGGCACCATTTCCAAACTTTTTGGAGTTTGATCATTCAGCCTTTATTTGGGCAAAATCCTCATTAAAGTCAGGATCAGATCCTTTATTCTGTTCTCATTTTGTTGGCACCAGTGGAATTTACACCACTGTGAATAAGAGCAGAATCTGGTGTTAAGCACCTGGCCTGTGATATCTCAGAATCCAGTAATCCAGTGCTTCGTTTGATTCTCTCTTTTACCAAGTTTCAGGAGTTGTACATTGAACTTTGTCAAATAAATACATGTGAATCATTTCATGGAGCATATAAAAACTAATGGAAATTACATTAATTTTTCATAACAACATCTTTTTGGCAAATGGAAATTCAGAGCTACAATGATCAAAAACAAAAACCCAATCCCACAAGGAGATGAGCAACCTCACGTGGTGAGTGACCTGATTCCTACCAAAGTCAATAAGTGCTGACTAATCTCAATATCCTGCGGGCAGGGTTGGGTGCAAATCAGATTTTTCATTTAACAGGGAAATCCACAATTTTGAATATTCTTTTGATCCGAAATATAACAAAACTGAACAACAAAATTTTATATTATATAATATGATATTAAAAATGAAAGAAAGGGCATGTCTTGTGACAAGTTATGGCAAACCAGGGTGTGAATCAAGTGGTATCAAGCAGAGTGCTCCAGGGGTTGGTCCTGAGGCCAGGTTTGTTCAACATCTTCATTAATGATCTGGATAATGGGATGGATTGCACCCTCAGCAAGTTCGCGGATGACACTAAGCTGGGGGGAGAGGTAGATATGCTGGTAGGCAGGGATAGAGTCCAGAGTGGCCGGAAGAATCCCATGCACTGCTACAGGTTTCAGAGTGACTGGCTAAGCGGCTGTTCTGCAGAAAAGGACCTGGGCATTACAGTGGATGAGAAGCTGGATATGAGTCAACAGTGTGCCCTTGTTGCCAAGAAGGCTAACTGCATATTGGGCTGCATTAGTAGGAGCATTGGGAAGTGATTATTCCCCTCTATTCTGCACTGATGAGGCCACATCTGGAGTATTGCATCCAGTTTTGGGCCCCCCGCTACAGAAAAGATGTGGACAAATTGGAGAGAGTCCAGCGGAGGACAACAAAAATTATTAGCGGAGTGGGGCACATGAGTTATGAGGAGATGCTGAGGGAATTGAGCTTATTTAGTCTGCAGAAGAGAAGAGTGAGGGGGGATTTGAGAGGCTTGACGAGCCCTGGCTGGAATGATTTAGTTGGGGTTGGTCCTGCTTTGAGCAGGGAGTTGGACTAGATGATCTTCTGATGTCTCTTCCAACCCTAATCTTCTATGATTCTATGAATCCAAGATTTTCATTTTCCGTAGCAATATCCACTGTGTGGCAAGCTGGTGTGCTATAGATTTACACCCAGGCTTGCTGCACAGTAACTTGACATGCAGATTAGCTTCAAAAGATATTTCAGAATGGAAAAATCAAAATGTTCCATTCCAAAAAGGACAAAATGGAACATTTCAACCTTATATGTTTTTTCAATTTTTCTTTTGAATTGTTGTTGTCAAAATCAATATATTTCCACAAAATATATTGCGTTCTGAAACCTTCTGCCTAAAAACTTCTGACAAGCTCTCCTTGCAGGAGTAGGCTCTAAAAGAATACTGAAATAGATATCATTGTAGAGAGTGTATATTTATTTGTAGAATGTATCTTTTGATTTTCCCCCGGTAAGTGAATTGCTACTTTGCAGTCTGAGTGTGAACAGCGCTGATTATGAGAATAAGATGTATCTGGTGGGAAATATGTAAAACCAAGCAGAACATTCCTCTTGACCATTCGTCCTTGTATCCAATGTGATGGACTTGTTTCATTTGGCTGGTCGAAACTGAGTTTTGGCCTTGTTAAAAATGAATGGAAACACGGTTTTTAAAAGGTCATTTTAAAAACAAATTGCATGAATCCATTGTGCTTGTTTCATATGAATGTGAAAAACTTTTGTAAATTATAAAGATTAGGGGTGGGAAAACAAGAACAACTTCAAAATGAGTTGTTCATTCCATGTACTTCCATTAAAGGATTGTTTTCTAAAAATATACTAGCAGCTCCATTTACTTCAGTGGAGCCAGGAGAGCTTACACTAGTTGAAAATTTGCCTCTTAGGTCCCTATCCTGTAATTTTTCCACATGGGCAGACCTCTGTGCCTGTATGGAGCCCAACTGAAGTCAAAGGGGCTCTGTGCAGGCACAGATGTTCACCCACACAGAACAACTTGCAGGATGAGGTCCATATTGCCACAATTCTAGCTTTATTATAACATACTGCACATCCACTCACAGTCAATTAACTGTTGTAATTGTTATTCAATATTAATTTTTCTAAAGCATGGAGTGCATCCAATTTATGACATCACAGACTACAGGCTGATTTCTTATATTCTAAAAGATGCTATTAATAATGGTTGAAATGATACTATCAAGATACAGTACCTGGTTTGGTTACTGCTGGAATGCAGTTGGTTTATTTCTCATGGAATTACTGAAACATTTATGTGCAGAATGTTTACAGAAATGAAAATTAAATAGCCAACAGTGATTGCCATAATGAAGCTATAAATACCATTAAATGCATTCCAGTAGCATTTATTTATTTATTTATTTTAAAGGAAACTGCATTCATTTTGCTCAGAGCAGACATTTGAAAAGTTAAAGTGTAAAGAACACCCATACGTGGGAATAAATTCAGAACCATATTTGGAATTAAAGTTTTGGTTACAGCTGGACTTTCCCAGCTTTCTACATACATGTTACTAAGAAAGTGACATCATTTGTGACACTGCTGTTAAGGAAGCTCTGTATAAACTAGAGCCCAGCAGGATCTGCTGCCATAATAGCAGGAGCAGTGGGAGTGGGATTAAAGAATAGTCCCGCTCAGGGCTCTACCATAAACTTGTTTCCATCTTCATTTAACAATCATAAGGAGAAATGTAAAATTTAATATAAAATAAAATCTTCGTTTCTTTAAACATAATGTTAGTTATATAATTATTAAAAGAGTATTACACTATCTTTTAAACTCCTCTGCTATCTGACATATGAAGCTTCTAATATTAGCTGAGTCATGTGGGTTTAATAAGATGGCTATGGCCACTTAGAAATTGTGACTTAAAAACATGGGGCCAGGTCCTCCAGTGCATTAGGGCCGTTTTTCACTCCCTCTGCTGGAACAAAGCTCCCCTAAAGTCAGCTTAACCTGTCACAGGAACGTCACCCCAGTGTAGGGGGATCCTCTTGCTGTGCTGGGCTACATATGGGGCTCTCTAGGGAGAAAGGATATGGCTTAAGCACCCCAGTGATTCTTGGCTGACACAATTGCCCCTTGGAGCTGTTATCAGCATGGGGGGTAGCAGGGGCACAGGATCAAAGGAATGCAAAGGTGACTTTCCAGACACGTGCACTGACTGCACCAGGAGCCCCCCCACTGTATCCTAGAGTCTAAACCACTGTTGTGAAATTATAGGGCCTTAAAGTAAAGCCCTGGATTCCAACACCCCCACATTTTCAGGTAAATTCAAATCCAGATCAGGACTTCATGGCTGGCTCTCTTCTATAATGAACTCTACTAAAATCCCAGATACACACACCCTAAATTGGGAAAATTTGGATCCAACTCTGGATCTAAAGTTTGCTACGCATGTGACAAACTTTCTCTGAAATACAATTCCACATGTTGAGGCGGGGATGTCAATTTCTGTGGGTCCAGTTGTGCCAACTCTAATATTCAATTTTACTCACAGTAATAGTCCTTATGGAGTCAATGGGGCTACTTAAGTGAAAAAGGCTGCAGGATCAGACCCAGAACATGAACGTTCTGACTGCTAAGCTCAGCAGAGAGGACATCATTTTCCTTTGAACACAATATTAACTGTTTTCCTTTTTTCTCAATCACATAATGAGGTTGCTGTATCAGACACAATGTACCCAATCTTTTAAGTGCTGTTCGTGAGTGAAGGGCAGACACATGAGCTCACTACAGAGCAGGAATGCTTTACAGTACAATTCCAAATACTGGAGAACCTCTTCAATGCACCTAATGAGAATACTATGTTAAAAAGAGAATCAACAAGATGTACGTGTAGTTATTTTCCTTAACACACTGAACACTTCTCTCTAACTACATTTCCTAACATCAATAAACAGCTGTGTGGTGAACATTTACTTATCTAACTTTTCCATATGAAATCTTTGTCTGGTCTTGACCCTGGCTTCACCTTGGAGCAGGATTTTCTTAAGCAAAATAAAAATGATAAGATAATATTCATCTTTGCCTGACAACATCAGCAAAGCCAATAAAATGCGTTCATCTTTATTGTAATGGCAGCAGCAAAAACAATGCATATTTATGTTTCCTATGTATGACAATAGGCCCCCAATAAAATGTTTTTTGCCTGAATCCAGCTCTGGCAAGGACAAAAATTATGTGAACTACAGTCATATGTTTAACATGGAAGAGTGAAGGAAATAAATATTCACTTTCCTATTAATATGTTAAAAAAGAGCTCAAGCTTTGTTTATCATTGTAGGTCAATCAACTAACAAGAGAACATTTAAGCTCCTTATGCAGTATGTGCCATTATAATTTGCTCATGCCCAGTGTTGTTCCCGAGCCTCAAAAGTATACATGTGACTTTGAAGTCTGCATGGAATCGTGCCTCAGACATCATAGAGTTTACATGCCCGTGCACTGATTTCAGAAAGATGACTCAGAATGTATTGTCATTGAGGCTTCCTCCTGTTGTTACCATCTATCGCCTCTCCTCACCCAGCTTCTAATTGCATGTGCAGCTCCTCTGATTTGGCCTAATTGCCCAAGCCAGTCTTTAAACTCTCTGGATATAGCATATCAAATAGTCATTATTCCAATGAGACAGCAGTGTCTATGGTCTCTCATGTAAATTACATGAAAATTCCAATTATGTGGTTTGTCTCTAACCAGTACCCAATTTCTACAAAAAGTTTTGATGAGTCTTTCTAATTATTAGGGCGAGAGGGGGACATGTTATAGTTTCTTTTTACTTAGATTAACGGGAGGGAAATGATAACTGTGGGTAAATAGTGACTTCTCTGTCCATTTGTGAAGAAACTTAAGAGTAAGTAAGAGATTTAAAAAGCCACCTGCCCAAAGAGTTTTCTCTTTCTGTTTTTTGTAAAGTGGTAGCTTGCAAAGGAGGGATCCACACTTTTCTATAACTGTCCCACTGCTCACACTCTATACTGCAAAACACTTTCACAGATATGTAGTGGTTCTTTAGAGGGTTTTTCTTTTTTTCATCTGTCCACTGTCATCAAAAGGTAGAGGGTACTTGGCAAGAAAGGGCCTCCAACATCTCCTGACATTATACCTTTCAGTTTCCATCTTTGAACGGACACACACACACACACACAGTCCACCAAAAAGGCAGGCATCAACTATAAATTCCTTCTATATCTCAGGTCTACCATAAAGTCTTACCTCACTTACCAAGAAAAATAATATATAAAGATCCTATCTCTGTGACTTCCTCTGGATGGAGAAGACAGAAAGCACAACAGAAACAGCTCTACACCAATATATTTGGGGCTGGGATGCCACAATCCCTATATGAGGCCAAGCTCTCTCCTGGATTAGGACCTGGCTAAGGGAAAACAAAGAGAGGGATAAATAGTCAGTTTCAGTACAGAAATGGTTGACAATGGTGTGGCACTCTAAACTTCCATTTTAGGACCTCTGTTTAACACATTAATTAATGATTGGAGAAAAGAGTAAACAGTGTTATAGCAAAATTTGCAGATGTCACAAAATCATGTTAGTTTATTTAGACTAGAGAAGACTGAGGCACTTCAGAGAGACCTAACAAAACTAATTAATTAGCAGATTAAATTCAGCATTGACAAATACAAGGTAGGATGAAGAAACTTCCTTATGGGTAGGTTCCATAATTTCCATATAGATACAGTTTTTAGAGGAGATCAAGCTATATCAATGACTCGAACGACAGAAATACACTAACTACAACCAACTTTATGTCTCCTTCTCATCAAATGAAAATAATAACATCTCCCACTGCCTAATTAAGATTAACACCAGGATGAGATGCACGTAACTGAAGCTAAATCTAGACAAGACAGAAATTATGATGTTGAGAAGTCAGATGAATTGGAAAATCTAGCTAAAACCAAAACCTCCTGCTCTGTTGACAGTGTTTGTTCTCCTATCATCAAACAATTGAGAAGAAAGTAGTGGACTATCATAGGCCACTTGATTAGACCTTATGTGGTGTAGGGGGAAACCTGATACTTTTAAAACCCCTCTCCTTTCTATATCTGCCAACTAGAGACAGATTCTGGAGACAGATTCCTCAAAGACAGGCCGAAGATCCTAATTATCCTATCACAAAATAAGAGGGCTATGGAAATTGTTGGCCTCAATTAAGTCAACAGGAGAGGAGAGCACATAGCAACTCAGAATCAGGTTCTAAACTATGGCAAGATGGTTTCTTCTGTCAGAATTTAGGACCACTAAGTACACCAGTCTATTTAAGGTCTTCATTGTGTTTTCTCTACTGTCCCTTTATGGTGTATAAATATTGCCTCAAAGATTTTTTTTTTTTAATTTTATTTTACAATGGGGCAACAATGGTTCTGGTTGCCTTTCATCTTAGAAATATCTCAAGCCTATAAAGACTTGACTTCTCTGTTTTTGAAAGAAGATTCTCTGGATTAAAATGTTGAGGTCTAGCATATGTCCTTAAATTCTTTGCTGGGTTGTGGCAAAAAAAGAAGTAACAAAGGACACCAACACAATATTTTATTTATTCATTTAATACAAGTTAAAATAATAATATTTATTCTGATCAAATGAACAGATTTTCCTGGTTTTAAGTCGAAGTCAATCTGGTCTAATTGCTGTGATTTACTGCAATTATATTTTTTGTTCATCAAAGTTGCAAGAATTTATACAATTTACAAAAATCAAACTGTTGTGTATAGGTAAGGAGAGAAGAAAAAGTTAAAAATAACTTATTGTTTTGCAATCTATTAGCTGTGAAACCACTTGAACTTTTTTATTTTCTCAAAGTTTTTGTTAATTGTTAGTTTAGAACTTTTTTGCATCCCAGAGTGAGTATTTATGGACCCTGAAAACAGAAATGCTAACATAAGCTAATTATTAGTGACATGAAGAACCCTAGCATAATTATGAAATAAAAATAATTGGGGTCACCTATTATTCTAAAGTAATTTAATTATTTTTTTTTCTACTAAGAGACCTGTTTGATAGCATGAGACTAGCATTACAAGTCCAGATAGATAAAACTATTCAGTGGTATTTCTTTGCATTTGCATTCAAATCCTGAGTGTGTATCATCCCCATTTGTTATTGGAAACCAAAATAAGTGAAAGGGCACTAAAAATTTCTTAAGTAACAAAGGGACTTTTGAAGATTAACCACATTAGTTTCAGTAGATCTTTAATCCTCTGAAACTGATAAACTGAAAATGCCATTAGGCCTTTAGCCAAAAAGCAGCTTGGTTTTTAATATGTGTTGCATCTGAATCATCAAACTTGGCAAACAAGCCTCTTGCAATAAGATCACCATTTGATAATAAATACAAATAATCTTTAATTCCAAAGTAACAAACAAAAATGGGGCTGTCATAAGTGTAATAAAACAGAAAAATTATGAATACCTTGTCAGTAGCTTGCCTGTAATTTAAATGTTGATTGTTTTAAAATACAGAGCTGATGAACCAAATTCTGCTCTTAAATGTATTAATGGGACTCCTGCACTGTAGATGATAAAGGATGCCATTTGCACATCTGAGAACAAAACTTAGCCCTATGTGTGTAACTTCAATTTTCTAGTTTCTTTTTCTTTTCCTTTTTATTTTTAACATGATCTGTTGTTGTAACCCTTAGAGTACAATGGTAAATGGGCTGGATTCAAAAACAGATTAAATAACCCAAAACCTACATTATCAAGGAAAACAGAGTTAATAGGGATGAAAATGTGATGCCACTTTGAAAATTCTAACTGAAGTCACTATGTTCAACATGCTACAGATGACTGAACTGCCAGCATAATAGGAAGCGGAAAAAAAATGTAAAATCAGGCAAGACGTTGGGAAAACACTTTTTTTCATTTGCAGAATAATAAATGTGTGGCGTCCCCACAGGGCAAAGTTGTGAAGACAAAAACACTAGGGTCATTCAAGAAATGATTGGGTTTGTCCTGGGAAAATAATGTACTAGGATGGGATGAGCCTCAGTGGGCTGAATGGCCTTTTTCATTTTCAATATTCATGGATCACAGCTGTCGCACTGCAAGGTATGTTAAAAAGAAGAGACTACGTGCTGATAGTTGTGAGATCTATTCATCTGAAACCTGGCTCCATATGTATCAAGCTGAAGAGCCTCTGTTACTTGACACCCACTAAGCTTAATTGTCATTCAGGCTGTCCAAGTGCTTTATTATTAAGCCCATCTTTTCCTTTTACCAGAGGCAAAATACTATGACATTGGAAAAGTGAGGTGCAATCCAACAGCAGATTGGATATCTTGAGGGCTAGATTGTAGCATTTAGTCACAAGCTCTAAGTAGGGGACTGTACAGTGGCCTAATTTTCCACAGGGCCACTCCTTGTTCACAAGGTGTACACAAGTTATACTAGCCATTAGCCGATCACTTCCATTCACCCTCTTTCAGGTGATTTGCTTGCTGGGAGGAGAAGGTGAAGAGCAGGCTTTGCTCACTGGAATGGCTGTTAGGATCAGCTCTTGCACAGGTATGTAAGATGGTGGGGTTGTACAAGAAGCCTGCAACCTACTTGTGCAGTCTCTGCAAGGCCTACAACAAGATCCTGCCCTACCAACACACCCACAGAATACTTTAAAAACAGCAGCTACTAGTGCGGTTCTTCTGGAAGGAGCAGGATCAGAATCTGGGGAGCTCACACATGAAATCCATACTCCCTGAGTACAGCAAACATATGTGCCAGCAAAGCTATCTGATGCTAATCTGGCTACTTGATGAGTGAGAGTACTGGATTTATAACTGGAGCTGGCGGATGAAAAATTGATGAAATCATACTGCACCGGAATATACACTTTCCTTAACATTAAAATGCTGCATAAAATGGGCTCAGTTTTGCTAAGTGTTCATTTGGGAAGAAACCAGACAAAATGTTCTGACTATTGAAAGTCCCATTTCACCATTGTCAGAATAAAACATTCCAATGTTTTGTGCTAAATTACTTTATTATTTCACATTTTTAACATTTTGTATTATAATATAAATTATAATAGACTACAACATTTTAAAAATCAAAATCAAAATGAAATGATTTTGTCAAAATGAAACATTTTGATGAACCTGAAACAACATTTTCCTTATTGAAGAATTTCAAAATTTTAGGTTTTTATTCCTATTTGGAACAAAGCCAAATTTTGAAATTTCAAAATCCTTTGTGAAATAGAATTTCTATCTTCTGTACAACTCTGCTTACAACTATATAAATCCAACAGCCATCTGACTAATCACACCCAAAAAACAGAGGTGAGCAGAAAATGTTTGGGCTAATGCAAGGCAGCAGCTGTTTAATATTCCTCACATTCCATGGGTGATTTCTGTCCACACCCATTTTACTTGAGTTGGGTGCTGGGGACTATATTTGCCCCTACAGCATACCAATAAGCAATACCTACCTTTGGTTTTGTTTGGAGGGAGAGTAATTTTGGGGAGAGATGGCAAGGTGGTGGCAGAGATGTGGATGTGGTGCCTCTGGTGTGCCTCAATTGGCAAAACAGAGGTCACTTCTGCCACACTTAGTAAATCATAACTTTGTTTGAGCAGAGGGTCAGAGTACTTATTGAGACCCAACAGGATCTACAGGGTCTACCCGCTGAAGATAACCACTTTCCCCTGAATCATGGTACACCTGACATGCTACCAAATTCTGTATCAAAATAAAAGATTAATTGTTCTGGTGTTCTACAGCATTGTGTCAATGGCATTAGAGGCAATGGTTACACAGAACTGAACAAAGATGGGGGACAGACAAATACTTTTTTAAAAACTTTAAACTTGTAAGATATGTCATATTGATAATATTGAGAGCTGGCATTCTCTCTTTCCCTTTTTATATGCAGAACATGAAGGCACTGGAAGTGAAAGGACCACATGTTGCCCTGTCACTGAGTCTTTGTTCTAGGACTGCCTTGAATAGATATATAGTTATTAATTCTTCAGCCCATACAATCCTTGGTCACTGGTGACATTCTTGTGCTGACACTACAAGGAAGGTGCCACTTTTGACAGTGATGTTTTGTTGATGTGCATCTCCGTCTTCTAAGAAAACTGAGAATATCACTGGCCCTTGAAGATGTGGTATCTGTTTTCCCACTGTCCTGCTGAGAGAGGAACTTATTTGAGAGTGATCTGTCTGAGACTCAGTCCAGATAAGATGAAAGTGATGCTGGTTTGCTTTCTCCTGCAACTGCGGGTGGTTTACCGTCCTTAATGAAGAAGGCCTAAATGTAGGGGCAAGTTTAGAACTCTAATTCGTCCTGGTGACCCAGGTAGCTCTGGTGGTCAGAAATGTCTTTTCTTTATCTGTAACAATGGTGCAGATTATGTGGCGGCCAAATTGCTTAGTGAGGTTGGCTGTAGGGAGTACATTATACCATTGCCCGACAAACTGTGAGGGATTCCTTTTTGCTTCTGGATGCCAGTCAGGATATTGATATTGATATTTTAAGCCCTAGCTGGTTTGAAGTCTAGTTATAATACCTAAGATACCACTTGTCTTCCCAGCACCATGGCAACTGAAAAGCTGATTCTGTCTTGATAGAGGTTCCAAGGATTTCAATATCTAGGGGATGGTGACAAGACCATTTAAGTAGAGGCCCCCTTGACTCTGGAATACACTTTATCAGTTGGCCCAACAGAACCTGAATTTGTTAAACATAAGAGTACAATGTAAAACTCATGTTTTCAGGCAGAGGGGGGTTTTGTAAGGAGGGAGAGGAAGTTATGGGATGTGTTGAAGGAATGGGAGGTATCAGTTTGGGGTACATCATCATACATTTCGATAGCATTAGGCTAAGTGTTTATAGTTTTGAATGCTCATCTCAGTCTAAACTCCAATTCTTTGGAGATCTGTCCACCACTAATTACTACTACTACTTAGTTTATAAATAGAATTCTGAAGTAGAGGTCTTTTCCTTTTGGTGTCCTGACTGGTAGTTTGAGAGCTTGCTCAATAATGCAGTTGTTAGCACTCTAGGGGAATGTTTTGGAAATACTGATATTGCAAACTCACCATACATGTTTTCATAATGTTTTTTACATATAATTGGCTGGTACTACTTTTTCTTGCTATTGATATGGGTACCTGTTTGAACCTGACTGAATCTATCTGGATCTGACTGAACTAGTCATAAGAGGGTCTCAACTTCTTTACATTTCTGACTTAATTAAACTGTGCAGACTGGGATCTTTGAGGACTGTATCATATGAACAAAGAAATCTTCAATTTATCTGGTATGGTCTAAGTAAAAGATGTTTTCTGTGTAACATTTTTATTTTAATTCAGTTTTATTCAAAGCTTTGGGGGTTATATTTTGCTCTGGTTGAGCAGAAAGCACACCTGCTCAGTTAATGATATATTTGGTCTGCTATTTGCTTTTCAAATTGAATTCAGATTTTTGGCTTGGCTAGGTAGCCTGGACTGTAGAGCAAACAGTTTTCTCATACAATGCAAAACTGTCTAACTTTTTTCATAGTTTTATGAAAAAGCAAAAATATTTCTCATCTGCAGAATATTTTTATTTGCAGCTTTTTTTGGAGACCACCCTCATCCCAATCCTCAAAACCACCCAAATTTAATTAGAGCTCTAAATGGCCCACACCTTATAGGCTCTAGTTTATTTACATTAAAAATACCTTTAAGGGAGCCTTGGATCAGTCTCCCTCATCACTTCTCGCTTCAACTCCCTTGGGGTTTTGTAATGATACTTATGTCGGGGACAGGTCAGTCATCTATCTACTCATGTTCCATACAGATACTACTCCTGAGGGCATTCTGCACCAAAAAATTACAAATTCTGCACACAATATTTTAAAATTCTGCAAAATTCTGCACATTTTATTTGTCAAATAAATGTGGAGGCTCCAGCATGGCACTGGGGAGCACAGACCACTGGCTGCACAGAGGTGGGAGGTCACTGTGCAGCTCACCCCTTCCCCCTTCCTCCGGACACAGACTCAGTGATGAGGCTGCACCCAACTCTGACACAGTGCAAGGACTGAGCCTGCCCCAGAAACACCCCAGGGTCCTGCCCCTCCTTGCCAGGTCACCAGGTTTGGGCAGGCAAGTTCAGCAAGGCAGGATCCGGGCTTAGTGTGGGGGGATCCAGGTGTGGGTTGCGAGGGTTCTGTGTGGGGCATTCTGGGTGTGGGTGGCTCAGTGGAGAATCTGGGTGCAGGGGGAGGATCTGGATGCACAGGGGCTTGTTAGGGGGTTCTGGGTACAACAGTAATGGGACTCTGTAGGGGGGTCCAGGTGAAGATGGTTGGGGCTCAGCAAGGGTGGGCCTGCATGTGGGAAGGGATAGAGCTCAGCAGGGGGGTCTGGGTGCGGGAGGGTCAGTAGGGGGTCCAGATGCTGGGGGGTGGGGCTAAGTGGGATGGGGATCCAGGTGCAGCTGGATGGGACTTGATGGAGTGGCCATCTGTGTGTGGGTGGCTCATTGGGATGGTCCAGGTGTAGGGGGAGTGGGGCTTATCGGAGGGTGGGGGGTGTTCTGAGTGCAGGTGGTTGAGGCTCAGCGGGAGGGTCTGAGCATGAGGGGGTCTGGATGCACGGGAGTTAGGCGGATGGGGGAGCAGGAGCAGCTCCCTGTACAGAGATCCCTCCTCCTGCAGCTGAGGAGCGATGTGTGCAGCAGGCTGGGATGGGGAAAATTTGCAGAGGTTCCTGCAGGTGGGGGAGAAATTTGGGGGTGGGTCTGACCCGGCCCTGGATGTTGTGCAGGGAAAGAGGAAGTCCTGTCCTCCCCAGCCCAGCCGGGACTAGCAGCTGAGCCTGGTGCAGGGTAGAAGCCACCAGCCAAGTCTTCCCCAGTCCCGCCCCTGCCCCACAATGATTTACGTCTCTGCCGGCTGCTCTGGCACCTGAAACATACTATTGGGGAGGGTCGCATGACTACTCTTGTGGCTTCCCTTTGCTTCCATGTCAGAAAGGCATTTTTCTGCAGAGAAGCAAAGAAATCTGCAGGGGACATAAATTCTGTGCATGCGCAGTGGTGCAGAATTACTCTCAGGAGTAAGATACCCATGCCATATAACCCTCAGTATTCCCTAAAACACACAGAAATGCCATAACCTTAGCACTGTAGAACTGTTGATTTAGTCTAGGGATCAGCAAACCAGCTTGGCTAACAGAAAAAATGCTTCTACCCAAACTGACATCAAAATGAACGAACATTTTTAAGGCTAAAAGTTTGATTAATATTTTTCCTTGCTACTTTTCATTTTCATGCATCTCAGAATGTCCTGGTTCCTTGAAGGACCAGGAATATACTATTGAAAAAACATGAAAATGTCTGTTATTGAAGTATAACTGGTTCGACTAGAAATCTCCTGAGAAAGTCATGTCATGTTTGATTTCCAGTCTAGTTTTGCAAACTAAATAGATTTGGAGAGTTTGAATAAATGTTGAATAAACATAAAAACTTATGAGTGATAATCCAAGCTGACTACAACAAATTACTCTTTTTAAAATCCAACTATAATTAATTCTGTCTGGGAGCTATGTAGAGCTCCTATTTAAGTTTTAAACTCCATAGGGCTGGTGCTTTTAGTATCTAACCTATTAGATAGCTCTATGGCACTGGGATAATAAATAAGAATAATAAAGCCATTAGTGCGGCCACCAGTCAGATTTTTACCCAAGTAGAATCATAGAAATGTAGGGCTGGAAGGGACAGGTTAAAGGTAATATTTGTCAGATATTTTGAATAAATAAAAAATTTAGAAATCTATGTACCCCTCAGTGCCACCACTTATATTCCATTTATTCTTCAGATTTTCTGAAGACTTAAAAACAGACTTCTTTGTTCTTGTGATAAGGGTATACCTGGCCCCTGCAAGGCTCCCTGCTGGAGGCCCCAGAGCTCTACTACAGCACACCCAAGAAGCAGAGCACCAAAGGTGGGTTTTCCAGGTCTTCCTAGAGAGGCCTCATAAGAAGCAGCCAACCAGAGCCCAGCAGGCTCAGTTAAAAGGAGCTGCAGGGGTTTAGCAGGTCAGTTCTTGGCTGAATCTGAGGGGTGAGGAATCGTGCTCTGCTCCGGCCATTGGAGCCTGAGAGATAACCAGAAGTTGAGCTCTGGATGCATTCTGCTTTCTGCAAGGAGAGTGTGGACCTGAGAACAGTAACCCTAAGGTGATGAGTGAAAAGACAGTGACCTGGTGGGAAGAAGACCAGGGAAAATAATAGCAGCTAATTGAAGGAATTAAAGGGAAGAGTATGTGTCTGTTGTTCATAGGGTCCCTGGATTGGGCCTCAGAGTAGTGACCAGTCCTGGATTCCCCTGCTGACCACTGGGGAAGTGGCCTAAGCCCTGATAAGAGGATAAGGCTTGTTTAGAAGCCCAAGCAATGGACTGGAATTTAGAGGGCTCAGGGATGGGACTAAAGATGCTGGTGAGACAGACAGACTTTCCGGTGAACAATTGGTTTTACCCCCCTCCTCCCTGAAGGAGATTGAACTTGAGAGATAACCTGGTTGGAAAGCTGGGGCAGTGAGAACTGGTGAAGACAAAAAATCTCCAGGTAGAAAGCCCCTGGGGACAGTGCTCTATAACAGGGAAGGGAAGGACTTAAAGTTAGCCCAGAAGGAGCTTAGCCCAGAGACAGAGCTAAAGACACTAACGAGGTGCAGTGATAGTCCTTGGTGGACATTTGTTACCCCGGAAGGGGTTCATTCAAGCCTATTGACTGCGTGTGACTTGGCCAGAGGCTGAGCCATGAAGACTTGCCTAGTGAGGTTGGCAGCTGACAGGGGGTGCCAGGAGCAGAGAAAAAGTGCAGGATTGTACCCAGCTGACAGGAGGTGCTTGCAAGAGGAGAGTGTCACCCATCACAGTTCTTTAGAGAGTTAATTCATTATTGTTTTCCTCTTAAATGAAAATAATCAACCATATTACATGTAGTACCACAAGTTTGGATTTCATTCTTCCCACCTCTGTGCTGAAGCTGTACATGGGAACTCAATGCAACCACCAGGTTTGTTCAGAGATAATCATGTATTAAGCTCCTGAGAGAGGAGACATCAAGTTTTGTGGTAAGTGGAAAAGTCAGAAAAATTAGCTTGGTTGAGGTATATGGTAGAAGACCAAGCATGTCCTCAACGTTAATTGTTCATTTGTTTGTTTTTCACTTGTTACTGGTTCCATTCTCCAGGATCCTCAATTTTTTTTCTTTCAAATTACTGGTATCATCTACAATCTTAACATGAGGTCTTTATAAACTTGGTAGCATTTTATAACAATGTTACTGAGGTTTTCTGCCCCCAAGCTACATTAATTATTTACTAATTGTTATTTTAATTCAGGATGGGTTTGTTTTTCTGCAAGCAAGGCTTGCAACTTGCTATTTTTCTAGTTCAAATTGCTCCTCTCATCTTACTAAAGGTCGAGGGTTTTTTGTAATTTGATTTATACAGTAACCTTGAAACAAGGAGAAACATTAATAGACCATTCTGTTTTTAATGAATGGCTTGTCAGGTACTGGTGTGACTACTTCACTTGCTAGAAATTCTCTACCTCCAAGCCTCAATCCTTGATTATAAGAGCACAGCTTCAGGTTCTCAGTCATGTCTGTCTCTCATTTCATTTAATATTTGACTGCTGGCAGGGATAGCTTTGGTCTGGAGGGATAATTTGATTAGTAATGACTTTGATATTTCTTTACCTCACTTCAACTAGTTGTTCATGTCCTACATACAAGCTTATAGGGGTGGGTCTAAACTGCTCTAAGAACCAAATTAACAGCTAAACTCTGCCCTTGGATTTAAGAGGCCGAAGTTAGTGAAGTGTATACATGTACCCAGAAAGATAACGGAGCAAATAATTAAGCAATCAATTTGCAAACATCTAGAAGATAATAAGATGGTAAGTAACAGTCAGCATAGATTTGTCAAGAACAAATTGTGTCAAACCAAGCTGATAACTTTTTTTGACGGGGTAACAAGCCTTGTGGATGGGGGGAAGTGGTAGATGTGGTATATCTTCACTTTAGTAAAGCTTTCAGTCTTGTCTTGCATGACCTTCTCATAAACAAACTAGGGAAATGCAACCTAGATGGAGCTACTATAAGGTGGGGTGCAAAACTGATTGGAAAACCGTTCCCAGAGAGTAGTTATCAGTGGTTCACAGTCATGCTGGAAGGGCATAATGAGTGGGGTCCCGCAGGGATCAGTTCTGGCTCTGGTTCTGTTCAATATCTTCATCAGTGATTTAGATAATAGTACAGAGAGTACACTTATAAAGTTTGTGGACGATACCAAGCTGGGAGGGGTTGCAAGTGCTTTGAAGGATAGGATTAAAATTCAAAATGGTCTGGACAAACTGGAAAAATGATCTGAAGTAAATAGGATGAAATTCAACAAGGACAAATGCAAAGTTCTCCACTTAGGAAGGAACAATCAGTTGCACACATACAAAATGGGAAATGACTGCCTAGGAAGGAGTACTGCGGAAAGGGATCTGGGGGGTCATAGTAGACCACAAGCTAAACATGAGTCAACAGTGTAACACTGTTGCAAAAAAAGCGAATATCATTCTGGGATGTATTAGCAGGAGTGTTGTAAGCAAGACATGAGAAGTAATTCTTCTGCTTTACTCCTTGCTGATTAGGCCTCAACTGGAGTATTGTGTCTGGACTATAACAGGGTTTAAAAGAGAACTAGATAAATTCACTGAGGTTAAGTCCATTAATGGTTATTAGCCAGGATGGGTAAGGAATGGTGTCCCTAGCCTCTGTTTGTCAAAGCGTGGAGATGGATCGCAGGAGAGAGACCACTTTATCATTACCTGTTAGGTTCACTCCCTCTGGGGCACCTGGCATTGGCCACTGTTGGCAGACAGGATACTGGGCTGGATGGACCTTTGGTCTGACCCAGTATGGCCATTCTTATGTTCTTATGTCCAGTTCTGGGCGCCACATTCCAAGAAAGATGTGGACAAATTGGAGAAAGTCCAGAGAAGAGCAACAAAAATGATTAAAGGTCTAGAAAACATGACCTGTGAGGGAGGATTGAAAAAATTGTTTGTTTAGTCTGGAAAAGAGAAGACTGAGGGGGGGACATGATAACAGTTTTCAAGTACATAAAAGGTTGTTACAAGGGGAGGGAGAAAATTGTTTTTCTTAACCTCTCAGAACAGGACAAGAAGCAATGGGCTTAAATTGCAGCAAGGGAGGTTTAGGTTGGACAATAGGAAAAACTTCCTAACTGTCAGAGTGGTTAAGCACTGGAATAAATTACCTAGGGAGGTTGTGGAATCTCCATCATTGGAGATTTTTAAGAGCAGGTTAGACAAAACATCTGTCAGGAATGGTCTAGATAATACTTAGACTCATAGAATCATAGGACTGGAAGGGACCTCCAGAGGTCATCTAGTCCAGTCCTCTGCACTCATGGCAGGACTATGTTTCAAAAGCCCTTTAGCCAAAGGGTCTCCCTTTGAGTATTTTCCCTTTGCTTTCTTTTTCTCAGCCTCTGTGACGATTTATTTTCCCTAGTGGTTTGGAACGTGCAAGGACGTAGAGCTTGTTTCTGGCACATGCACAGGCATACCAGGTAGGGCTGAAGGAGCTTCCTGTCTTTGTGCTTCTCATGCAGCAATGAGCCACTTATATGCCTCAAATACTGCTCCGGGGTAACATGTCTACCCACCCCTAAAGGGCCAGGACACTATCATCAAGTAGCCAACCATGAAAAAAAGCACAAATTCAAAGGGTGAACAAGTGAATATCCTACTCCTGTACACAAAGGAACTATGGAAGGTATGGTGCTTTCCTAAGGGATCCTGCCTCCCAGAGCTCTCACAAGGGGCAGTCTAGCTCCACACCACCTCCAACAAAAAGGCTGAGCTTTTCAGCAGTGTTCCATATAGGAGCTCTGCTCCCACTGAAATCAGTAGTAAAACTTACATTGACTTCAAAGGGAGCAGAGTTATGCCAATGCTGAGCACTTCAGAAAATAATATCCTAAATGTTCATTGCAAGGGATTCTCGTTTTCACTCTATGGTCTTGCTGGAAGTCATACTGGAAGATTGAATGTTGCTTTGGGACTATCACCATAAGAATTTTTTTCCCAGCTACAGTTACTAACTCTTAAGGTCTTACTCTTATTCTTGTGGTTGCTCAGAGCTCTTTTTTTTTGACAACTGTCTTCTGGTTCATTTGTTTTTTTCACTACATAACTTTTCAGTATCTGATTTTTGCCCACTGATTCAATGCTCTTTCCAGGGTTATTTGTCTGGCTGATTTTGTTTTGAAACTAAATTGAGGAAACTGGTAGCTGATTGTTGAATGTGGTTATTAGGTTTTTGTGTCGATAATATTAGCTTTTTTTTCAAAATCCTGTGATACAATTAGGGTGACCAAATAGCAAGAGTGAAAACTCAGGACACTTTTTTGGGGGAGTTGCCTATATAAGACAAAGTCCATAATATTGGGACAGTCCCAATAATATCAGGGCATCTAGTCACCCTAGATATGATGAACATTGTCTAAAAATAATAAATAATCATACATTAGAGTCCAGTTCTGCCCCCAATATGCCAATGGAGTTCTTATTGAAACAAATAAGAATTGTAGTACCTTCATGTTCAAGGACAAAACTGAGCTGAAAAAGTTTAAATTGGTCCCAGAAATTTGACAGTTGAATTGATCAAGCAAGTTTTCATAAGTTGCTTTTAGAACTGTCTCTCTGTCACGTGTATTTAACATAATCAGGTAATGTTGTTTCCGATTGTAGTTCTACTCTAACAGATTTTATCTACATGTGTCTAAATCTAGCTGTTTTAATTTTGCTTTTTTTTTTTTTTTTTTTGTAACAAATCTGCCGCTAGAGGCCAATTGTGGGAAGAGCAAGGCAAATGGGGGGCAATTACTGGGGCCACAAACTACCAGGAGCCTCCCAACAGTTAGTAAATTCTGATAAATGGACAAGTTCACAAGATTTAACGAGATGATCTCTGTCTAGGAAATAAACATTCATTATTGTACAGACTCCTCTATGGGCTGAATTTTTTCTAAGGTATGTTAACAGAGTAGACAAGGAGATTTCCATTACACTGGTGGTGTGCCCGTCACTGCTTACAGTGGGAAAGATGTGTGATAGCTGCAGTTCAGTGCTATGTTTACAGTCAAAAAGACATATTTGTGCAGGCTGATAAGGTGAGGCAATGGAGAACCAAGTGTACCCACATCCTAATCATGCTCTAGGTTGTATTGATCAACCATAAAATGAATATCCAACTGCTTTCTCTTCAGAGATTTATTAAAAAGAAGGAACAGCTAATCAAATCCCAAAAAGATGCATACAATTGACTCCAGCAGTCTCACTGTCCAAGCATTTTATTCCTAACTTAGTTTGCCTTTTGACAAGTTTTCCTAGCTTGTGTTCTAGGTGCCTCTTTTAATCATCAGTTCAAGCCATTTCTCTTCGGGTTTTGTTTCTCTTAGACGTTTCATTAACTGATTTTTGTTTTGACTATTCCTCAGATTCAATCTCCTATTCTAAAAGTTAAGACAGGTACCTATGTGTGCATCTGATTAACTCACTTATGAGCTCTCTTGAGAGCTTGGTCTAGTGATTGATTGACCATCTCATGTTCATAGTTCTTTTTTTTTTTTTAGCAATAATCTTTTTTCCTTAAGACACCAGTGTCTTTTGACCAGCATGCAGACCACTCACCTCCTTTCATACCTGTTTGGATATGGCATTGGTTGTCTAATTTTTAAAGACAGCTCCCCAAAATACTCTGTTTAGCTTCACTAGGTATGGCAAATAGACACCAGGATGCGTAGTGTGAGCTCATCTCCAACCATAATTATCCTGTGCTCCCCTATATACAATGTAAGGAATATTGCAGTATTAACTCATTATCAGTCTCAGATTTTAAGGCCAGTAGAGACTATTAAGGCCATCTTCTCTAGTCTCCTACATAAGAGGTTGTAGAACTCCACCCAGTAAGTCCTGCTTCAAGTTGTGTTTGAATTATCACATATTAGAAAAACATCTAGGGACAGCACCTCATCTGGCATAAATTGGGAGCTCTGCTGACTTCCAAACTTGACCCAATTTTGATGTAAAGACTCTAGAGGTTAACAACTGAGAGTTTCTCACACTATCTCTTTACTCATCCCCCTTGTTAGGATTTAGAAAAAAAAGTTAGTTTATCCCATTATCTCCACTTTATCTTGTTCTCCCACCAGAGTGACTATAGCCCATGTTCTGTTTTACCAAGTGGAACTCAAGATTCTTCTGTTCTTTGCTGGGAATGGGCAAGAAATAAAGAAGAGCACTTCCACGTTGCTACACAACACTCACTATTAATTTGACCTTATTCGCAGATTCACCAAGTTGTCATAAAATTCAAGATTACATTTCTCCTCTTTCCACAAGACACAGGATGGGGCACTTGCAAAAGTAGAAAGCAGGGGAAGACACGTGTTGATGTCTTTCCATGGCAAGTGACTTGCCTTCACCTAAAGGATGATTTACGGCCAAATGCTCCCTTTTGCTTCTGTGAAAAGACAACTAGGGGATAAGGAAGTGGAGGAGAGTCTTGACTCCTTAGATATCAGGGTTTGTGGACTGGGTTAATGAATGGCTATCCCCCTCTGTAGTTGGATTCCTTACCATAAAGTGAAACCTCTTCCTTAAGATGGTTTTTGGGAAAGCCATACTGCCATGGGGATAACATGGAGTAATTTTGCTCCCATGTGGACAGCCCTGGTCTCTTGCAGTCATCCAGGGACTTACTCAGAATATCAGTTCCACAGAGGGCAATGAGCAGTGTCCAGAGGACCAAGTGGATCAGGAACTATCAGCAGTCAAATGCTACAGTACTACAGCCGCATATTTCAGGTGTATTTCACTTGGAGGGATGCCACACATTTTAATCCTGAAGTTCCCTGTGTCTAGGATTCCCTCCAAGACCTTTTCACTCAGCTTATCCAGAACACCTTGTCCATTTGTCTGGGATCCAAAAAACTCAGTTTGCTTACAGCTTGTCATTGGGCAAGTAACAGCTCTTTGCCCATGCTGGCCAGACCCAGACCCAAGGAGGTCAAGTACAAGATGATACACAATTCCAATTCATGTCACACACTACCCACTTTATATACATCTTTTCTAGCTACTAACATCTAAAATTCTTGCATGTAAGGATAAATTGCTTTGCAGATTATGTAAGGCAAGCTTATCAATTCAAGATGTTTGTCTCCTATGGTTACTTTAAACATACCCAAAAGAGTGAGTTTAGTTTCTGCCTCCCTTATTTACGATATATATTTATTAACATCGTTAGTAATTTCAGCAGTTACTTGTTCAGGCTTGTCTTGTTCTAACCTGGGCCTGCTTGTGTCAACCAAGACATTATATCCCACATACATTTAGGGTCCATTCACTTTTGCTGTTTGAAAACTACTTACTTCAGAAGTAAAGAACCATGAAATGCAGGCTGGAGAAAGAGTTACTGATGCTAAGGGATTAATCCCACAGCACTATGTATGTTGCATGAATATTTTCCATGTCTCCCATTTCAGCCTTACCAAATTGGGGGTTATGGGTGGCAGAATAAAACCCTAAAATAAACAGATTGGAAACGGCATGAGTTTCCATCAGTCTACTATGAAGGAATAATCATACAGGGGTAGGGTGACTAGATGTTCCGATTTTATAGGGACAATCCAGGGGCTTTGTCTTATATAGGCGCCTATTACTCCCCCTCCCCCCAAATCCCGATTTCTCACACTTGCTATGTGATCACCCTATACTGGGGTGATTTTGCCCTTAGTTGACTAGAAGAGTTTCATGCAGATAACTATGGGTTGTGGTGCACAGTATTTTTTCAATATTAGTTGATTAAGGAAGCAGCCTTCCAAGACACAATTCTGCTCCCATTTACCCTTAACATTAATTTAAAAATCCAGCTTTCTACTCTATAGACACAGTAAACAACAAAATAATGGGCAAGAACCACAGGTGGTCTAAATAAATCAGAATAGCTTGACAGAGTTTGGAAAAAGACTCCTTAGACAACTTCACCAAGGGTCTTTGATATGTGTGCATACAGAATTAATATTTACACATACAAATACAATGTATTGGATGGTAAAACAGATATTGGCGCTGATGCACAGGTGGCTGATTCATGCAAACAAATACAGGTCCTGTGCATTCAGGGCAGTTCACTTAAAAGTGTTGCATGCACACAAACTGGACGCCATTTGAAAATCTGGCTCCTTAATGTTTCAGAAAATCTGACAATGTTAATTATATTCCCTCTTTCTTTCACCAGTATTGGTGCACAGGAGAGAAACCAGTTTCTTCCATCCATTTCTGTCACTAGCAGCTGCTTCCATTTGCTCTATGGTGTTGAAATCAGCAGTTCTGCCCTCCCTTCAAGGGTTCTTCTGAAGGCTTCTTTTGGGAGCCCTCATTTCCTCACATGAGAGCTCCATGTGGGAGTCTGTGTGTTGGCATCAAGAGTACATGACCAAAGTATATCCAATGTTTCCTTCTAATTCTAGTGGAGATGAGCTCCTGATTGGCAATTTATCAGATCTCTTCATTGGTAATAAAGTCCCTCCATCCAGAATCTTTCATAGGCACTTAAGGTATGTCTACGCTGCAATTAAAAATCCACTGCAGGCCTGTGGCAGCTGACTAGGGCTCAGGCTAAGGGGCTATTTAATTGCCACGTAGATGCTCAGGCTAGAGGCCCAGGCTCTAGTACCCTGCAAGGTGGGAGAGTCACAGAGCTGCAGCCTGAGCCAAAATATCTGTCTAATTGTTCACCCTTACAGTGTATTTTGCAACACTGTATGTAACCATGATGTCCACTTTAGATGGAATTCCATAAGACCTAAGAATATTTCATAATGTAAGCCTATGCAAGCTATCAAATGCCTTTTGAAAAATTAGTGAAGTTGATAATAAGGGGAGCCTGCCATGCTATACCATCTTCTGATGGCCCTTAATGTGAATATCTGATCTACACAGGATCTCTTGGGGTTGAATCCAGCCTGGTCTTCCATAAGCTTTACATCCATTGCTTCTGTCTTCCTGTGTAGTATCATACTAAGAAGATTTTCCTTACAACACAGAATAGTGGGACTTCTCTCCAGTTGTACAGTAAATAAGATAATCCTTTTGGGGTATTCTGACAACTATTCCATGTTTCCACTGGTCAGGAGAAGCTTTTCCATGAGATTCCATTGAACAGCTCTGCTAGTGTTGTTAGGGTGGCAGTGTCAACTACCTTTAGCATTTCTGCTGTGATTTGGTCATCTCCCACTGGTTTGTTTTCCAGGTTCCAGCCTTTTCTCCTGACATCTCTTTGGACCAAAGTTGATATCAAGTGGATCAGGTTTACGTTTCATCAAACTCTGATGCTGAGGTAGGGCTGGGTCTGAGGATTTCTTAGAAATGTTCCTCCCATCTGTTATCCTGTTCTATCACAATTATAAGCATTTTTCCATCATTAAGTGTTATTGACCGATGTCTTGTTTTGAAGTTTCCACACAAGGTTTTAGTCACTTGGTAAATGACTCTGTGGTTTCCTATCATAGTCAACAGCCTCAGCTGCTATGTCTTTAATGTATCTATGTTTATCTTTATTTGCATTGCTTTTTTAAAAAAAAATTGCTTGGAATACTTTCTTGTTCTCGTCGTTGGCTTTTATTTAATTTGTTTTAGGAAAACTCCTGAATGCTATCATTGCTTTTCTTTCCTCAACAAGGTGCCACATCTCTTGGCTTACCCAGTTATTGGTCTGTGTATGCTGATTGCTACAGCTTGAGGCAGTGTCTCTGAGCACTGCCCATTTTTCTTCAGGTCCAGTCGGTGTCTCACTTTCCTCTGCCTCTGGCAGTGCCTCATCTAGGGTTACCATCTGTCCGGGTTTCCCCGGACATGTCCGGCTTTTTTAGCTTTAAATGGCCGTCCGGGGGGGATTTCTAATAAAGTAGAAATGTCCGGGATTTCCCCCTTCCCCTCATGCAGAGTGCGGCGTGGCTGATTGGACGGCTGGGCCTGATTGAAAGCCGCTCGCTGCCACTGGGGCCTCTAGCAGCCAGAGTCCCTCCCCCACCCCTGCTCCCTCCTCCCCCGCAGAGCAGCGCCACAGTGTTTGGCTGCATGTGGAGCTCGCAGCTCTCCCTCGGCCTGGTGGGGGGGGGCAGGCAAGGGACAGGGAATGGGGAGGTTAGATTGGTCGGGGGTTCTGGGGGGGGGCTGCCAGGAGAAGGGGGTGTAGAGAGCGGTTGGGGCAGTCAGGGGACAGGGAGCAGGGAGACTTAGATAGGGGGTGGGGTCCTGGAGGCAGTTAGGGTGGGGGGGTCTCAGGAGAGGGCAGTCAGGGGACAGGTAGGGGATAGGGGGATTCTGAGGGGGGCGGGAAGTGGGAGGGGGTGGGGCTGGGGCGGGGCTAGGGCGGCACCCCGTGTCCTCTTTTTTGATTGTTGAAATATGGTAACCCTACTCATATCTGTTCCTGAGTTCAGTTTGGAATTTCTCACAGTATTCTGCTTTCAATTCTGTACTATTGATTTATTTTGCTACTTTCTGTTTAAAGCTATTCTTTCTCAGTTTTAATTTCAGTTTGGCAATGCAAAGATTGTGGTCTCTACTGCTTGATATGCTCATGTGTGCTGGACAGATGAACTGTAACTTGAGATGATGAAGATGAGATCAATCTTTTTGTTTTACCATCTGGTAAATTCCGCGTTTCTTTATCTATGTCATTATGAGGGAACAGGATTCTTCCAAGAATGAGATCAGACACCAAGCACAATTAAATGAGTCCCTTGCCAGTTTGGTTAATGATTCCTGCCCCATGCTTCCCCATTGCTCTTTCTATTTCTTGGTAATCATATCCTACTTTAGCATTAAATTGACCTATCATTAGGAGTAAATCAGGTTTTGGTAATCTATCAGCCAAACCTCAGAGGCAATTATAGTGATGAGGATAAAGATAAATTCTATGTTCCTTTAGGAATCTGGTGTATATGATGTGTTGTTTTTTTTCCCTCACAGAATCTGTAATAATAAGGGCTAATCCCTCTATATGTATTTTGCCACTATGACCTTAATAGATTAGATGTTTCTTCTCTTGCTTAAAGTGTTTCTTATCCACACTTGTCAATTTGTTCTCACTGATGCCCAGGATTTAAAGTCCATAGTTGTCCATCTCCCTCATGATCTATGACTTCTCTGATATTTGAAACATTGTTCTCATGTTCCAGTAAACAACTATTTAGTTTTCTTGCTGCTAGCAGAGGCGTAGCGAGCGCCCTCCGTACCCTCCGACCGGAGGGGGCCCCGCAAGGAAGGGGGACCCTAAAAGTGGCAAAATAAATACCGCATTCCAGTTTCTGCATTGTAAGGGGCCCCGCCCGGACATATGTTCAGAGGGGGCCACGTTCTTTGTTGCTACTGTCCTGGCTGCTAGCATAACTCTTTTGTGGTCCTGGCTTCCAGAGACTGGTTTTCACCAGTTTAACCTTTCTGTCACATAAAGGGTCAGCAGTATTCTCTGCTGAGCAGCCATTTTTACCAAAATGGTAGCTTGGTTCCATTTGTATAACCAATGACATTATTATTATGGAACCTATTATAAATAAATCATGAACTGATATGATGTGTCCACTGGTGCCCACATCTACAATTAGTATGAATACTGAATGATGATCTGAATGATGCTTTTCATGTCTGTTAACACATCAGTAGAAATAATCCCTTGAGTTACTAGGTAAGTCTCTAAGGATAGCTGTAATACACATTATAATCATAGGTCAAGGCCTGCTGTCCTTACCCAGACAAACTCCCTTTTTTTTCCAGTGGGCATTTTCCCTGTGTAGGAGTTGGCCCCATGAGAATTTTGCCTAAAAAAGGACTTTAGGGCTAGTCTCAAAATAAGTTACAGAAGTATACTAGAAATATGATTGAGATGCTGCATGTCATCCTGCTAAATACAAAATGAATTAAGTGGACTGGAAAAGAATATGAATGCATTTAATCTTTTGAACGTGCTGGTATGTCACTAACACCAATCGCTTATTTGTGATCTCTTCTAGGTTGATGTATTAGTATTATACTTGCTGAAAATGTGGCTTTTGTGGCACTCTTTTATTGATATCTGCTTTTTTGCATTCAACTAAAGATATATAGTCAGTGTCACTAGCACGGGGCACATTACTTTATTCAGTGGGGAACTATTTCACTTCTACCATCACACTTGATCAACACCAAAGGAAATGAAAATGAAAACAAGACATTCAGCCCAGCACAGAACAAAACAAGATGTATAAAGTAGAATATTCATGAGCTTGCTCTTGGATTTAGAAGATTTAAGCATTAGCCAGTAACAGGTATATTGGTAACCTAATTTCTTAATATTGAAAACTATATAAATCTTCAGGATTGATTATTTACAACCTGGCAGAGTCTGATGCGATAATCTTAAAGTGTTAAATGTTTAATGTTTATGAAAACCAAAGTTCTCTGAGCTTTGTTAAATTCACTTACAATGTCTTGTAGTTAATGACAAACATTTAGATTAGTAATAGTTGGAACTACAGACAAGGCAGCTGCTTATTTTCTGTGACACACAGCTGTAGGAAACAAAATATCATTGATGGTGATGAAAACAAGTTTTGAGAACAAAGAGTATATTGTAGCCCACATGATGTTTTCAACTTTGATTTATCAATGGCTGAGAGATGGAAAGCAATTTTATGGCTTTGGGCACAGACAATGGTGCACAGTGCAATGGTGCATATCAGTGTGGGTGTCTTTCATGTGTCTGTTTCATTAACATCTAAGAGTCTCAACTTTGGGTTTGGGAGGAAATAAAAAAAAGAGTAAAGTGCCTAATAAAAGGCACATGTAAACTGTTAATGTTCATTTACCAGATCCTGCTTAAAATCTTGTAGTCTCAAAGCTAATTTCATTCAATTGCCTTTTAATTATAGTGCCTTGCTCTGAATTCCAAATATAATGATTTTTTAATATAACTTGCACTGTTCTGTATCCAATGTAGAATTTAATCTTGTAATTTATTCAGTCAGAACCAACGTATTTTGTAATTAAACCACTCACAAAAAAACACCACTACATTAAAATAATACTAAGACTCTAACTTAAGCCTGAAAGCCAAGGAATTTTAGAGTGGAGGCTGAAATTCTTTAGCCTATGATAGTAGATTATAATGCAGAATGTGGATGAAGTGTGTCCTCCTCCCTTATTTAGACCCCTGTCCCTGCTATGACAGAATGAGAGAGAAGATAAAGTCATATTTGTCTGTCTTCCTTTGGCATGCTAATACTAGACTCCACAACAAGATTAAAATAAGAGTGTATTTGCTGTAGCAAAATAAGTGTGTATTGCACCATTTAGTGAACAGGAAAAATTGGTCTCCTTCATCTTTTAATGTTAAACAATTAACATATTATGAAACTAAGCAAAGCAGCAAAAGTAACTCTCGTAGTTGATGGGTTTTGGCTTTCCCTATTTGGTATGTTAAGTGAATATTCATATCTTATAAGGCAAGGGCACAGTTTTTTGTATAACTGATGTGAAGGATTTTTCAATATGAATACTGTTTTGTTTAGCCACCAAATCATTAAAGGAGGTTGTGGGTATTGAAACATAAAGGTTCATAGATTTGTAAGGCCAAAATGGAACACTATGATTACATACACTGCCCTCCTGACATATTCCACAGGTCTAAGGATATCTTGGGAAGCAGCATAGTGTAGTACAGGGTTTCTCAAACTTCATTGCACCATGACCCCCTTCTGACAACAAAAATTACTACTTGACCCCAGGAAGGCCCAAGCCCCACCACCCCAGGCTGTGGGGCCAAAGCCCAAGCCCAAGCCCTGCCATCCTGGGGGGTGCCAAAGCTTGAAGGCTTCAGCCCTGGGTGGTGGGGCTCAGATTTTGGCTTCAGCCCTGAGCCCCAGCCAGTCTAACATGAGAACAGAATTGGATTTTTGTGTCTTAAGAGGTCTGTGCACATGTTGTTTAATTAGCTGGTGGCAACAGCTGCTTTCCTTTTTTTTTTTCCCCCCCTAAGCTCTTCCCCGGGGTGGGGGGGGCGGGTGAAAGGGCTTGAGGGTACCCCACAGGAATTCCCAAGTGCGCCTTCCTGGTCTCTCAAAGGGGTTCTGTACTTGGGTGGTGGCAGCATCTACCAATCCAAGATCAGAGAAAAGCTGTAACCTTGGAAGTTTAATACAAGCCTGGAGTGGCCAGTATTAATTTTTAGAATCCTTGCGGGTCCCCACTTTCTGCACTCCAAGTGCCAGGGTCGGGAATCAGCCTTGACATATGCCTTGCCTGATATAAGCTGTTCTGGGCCTGGACCATCATTTAGTTTGTGCTCACAGAATATGCTGCCCAATGGGGGTCTAGTCTAGGTGCTACTGTAATCAAATAATAATTAATGCCTCCTCCTTTAAAGTTCTACAGAAACTAATGGAACATTTTCAAACCAGTCTATAGCAGGTACATAAATTCTATATTAAATTCTATAGATTTTGAGTATTTTTTATAGATCGCTATATTTTCATTCCTATTACATTCTCTGTGGGACTTTCCAATAAGGCTTTAATAGGCAACAGAGTTAACCGGAATCTGGAGCTATCTGAGAAAGCACTAGTAATACATACACGTTAGAAAGTAATTTCTGATTGACAGCTTCCTTTTCCCATAGAAACCAATATCTATGCAAAAACATACATGCATTGTTTGTTCTAATCCCATTTTTGAATGTTTTTACAAATGAAAGGTTTCTTTTGGAATAAATAGCAATAAGCCTGGTAGCTTGGTAATACTATAATCACATTGATTTCAAGTGGAGGTCAGAAACCAGACAACTAAAACAAAGATGAACAATCAAACAACATTTTCATCTTTGAGACATTAGAGATGGTTCAGAAGAGAGAAGAACAGCAAGTAGAAAAGGAACATTTTGTGAAATAGTAGTAGTGACACATCCTCCCCAAAATAAAGTCCCTCCTTAAAACTCGCTTCTATTTATTAACTTTCCACCACTAATTTCTACCCTGGTACATGACAATTATTTAAAAACAAGAGAAACAAGAGAAAATTGCCCATTGTGTTCTACAAATAAAAAAATGTATAGGGCCAACTTTCCTAAACTACATTGTCCGGAGAGCTTCCCCCCTTCTCTACCCACCTACTACCCACTTTAGCCTATTATTATTTGTTCCATCTGTCTAACCTAGTGTGGGGGCTGGATGTGACAGTGAAGTGTCACACACAGTAGTGTTGAAAACTAACACACACACACACACACACACACAGAGCCCAAATATAAAGTTTGCACAAGAAAAAGATTTATTACTGTTCTGGACATAAGTAAAGGAATAAATATAATGGAAAAATGCATGTACCACATAATATTGTAATCCATCTAACAGGGATGAGTTGACTGGGTTGGATAAAAAAAATTCCTGTCTCAATTTTTGCCCAAAATGTGAACCAAACCCAAACAATTTGTTTTCTGATCTGCTCCTTAGGTGACACAGATATGTGATGCCTCTTTCTCAGGGCAGATAAGAAAAGTACAGTGTAGCTCACAGTAGCCAGAAATATGCAGTATTGCCAGACAATGTGTTAAGAAGGAGACAGCAGAGGCTGTGAGGAGAAAGCTGGTGTGCAAGATTGCTGGTGATAAGGAAAATAATGGCTGTGGTCACTTACAAGATAGCATAGTTGAAAACTAAACTTATTCAAGGTAATACAGTTTACGTGGACAATCTAGCAATGTTCCCAACTAGCTGGCGAATAGTGTGTTGTTGGGTTTTTTTTGTCTATTTGCTTGGGTTTGGGGGTTTTTTTGGGGGGGGAGGGAGGGGAGAAGGGGTTCTTAATCGCTGAATATTTATCTTAGTAGTACAATATTCTTGTTTATATCAGTTTTAGATTAACTAAAATTGGGTCTTTCATGCCCAGTTGTATCTTCTAAATATACACTAACTGCTGTTCCTTCAGACACGCACTCCATTTCAGGAAGTGGTATTGTAGTGGTTTATGTTTCTGTGTGTCCCAGCTCACTGACAATTGGACTGTTAAACTTACACAAATGTGTGTGATCGTGTGTCCTCTACTAGCTGACCCACAGCTTTAATGCTGCTCTGGCTACCTGGAGACTAGAAAACAAGAAATAGGTCCTTGTGTCCACAGCATGGCTAGATTCCAGAAGCTGGATTGCTATTGAAATTCTGTCATAAAGGATCCCTTGAGCAGTGACTGCAGAGCAATTCCTGAACCCACCCGCAACTCATAAACACTGTCCATATATTATAATGAAATGTGACATCAACAGGAGATAATGCCTTCCCAGACATTCCATTTAGGGAAGCAGGGTCTCCCCAGGTGCATGAGGGCTGGGGAGGATACTGGGAAGCCAAGCAGCCCCTCTCCTTCAGCTCCAGAGCCAGCTAGAAGTTCCCACTGGCGTGCATGCACACACACATGTCACCCACCTACCTGGCAGGCAATTGGGAGAAAGGCACAGAAACATCCCCATACATAATTCCTTCCCAGTTTTCTCACACTAAAACCATTGCTTTGGTTATCTGACAGAGTACCCATTACTGTGGCAACATCTTCCCACCCCCTTCATTGAACCCTGGTCAGATTCATAGAATCATAGAATCATAGAATATCAGGGTTGGAAGGGACCTCAGGAGGTCATCTAGTCCAACCCCCTGCTCAAAGCAGGACCAATTCCCAACTAAATCATCCCAGCCAGGGCTTTGTCAAGCCGGGCCTTAAAAACCTCCAAGGAAGGAGACTACACCACCTCCCTAGGTAACGCATTCCAGTGCTTCACCACCCTCCTAGTGAAATAGTGTTTCCTAATATCCAACCTAGACCTCCCCCACTCCAACTTCAGACCATTGCTCCTTGTTCTGTCATCTGCCACCACTGAGAACAGCTGAGCTCCATCCTCTCTGGAACCCCCCCTCAGGTAGTTGAAAGCAGCTATCAAATCCCCTCTCATTCTTCTCTTCTGGAGACTAAACAATCCCAGTTCCCTCAGCCTCTCCTCATAAGTCATGTGCTCCAGACCCCTAATCATTTTTGTTGCCCTCCGCTGGACTCTTTCCAATTTTTCCACATCCTTCTTGTAGTGTGGGGCCCAAAACTGGACACAGTACTCCAGATGAGGCCTCACCAATGTCGAATAAAGGGGAATGATCACGTTCCTCGATCTGCTGGCAATGCCCCTACTTATACAGCCCAAAATGCCGTTAGCCTTCTTGGCAACAAGAGCACACTGTTGACTCATATCCAGCTTCTCGTCCACTGTGACCCCTAGGTCCTTTTCTGCAGAACTGCTACCTAGCCATTCGGTCCCTAGTCTGTAGCAGTGCATGGGATTCTTCCGTCCTAAGTGCAGGACTCTGCTGCATGCACACGGAAAAGTCACAGAGTCTAAGGCCAGAAAGGACCACCAGATCATCTAGTCTGACCTCCTGTATATCACAGGCCCTCAACACCACCCACACACTAAACCCAACAACTAAAATTGAACCAAAGTACTACAGCCCACAAGAGACTAAGCTATGATGTGCCACAGGCAGAGAATAGGAAGTATTAGATGATCATAATGGTCCCTTCTGACCTTAAAGTCTATGAGTCTATGAGGCACACCAACACCCTAGACCCTACAATGGCAGGGAAATAATTAAGTGAGATACACTCAGTGACCCACACCTGCGCACTGCAGAAGATCACTGCCAATCTGACCTGGGGGAAATTCCTTCCTGACCCCACATATGGGGATCAGTTAGACCGTGAACAAGAACCTGTCAGCCAAATACCTGAGAGAGAGAATGCTTGGTGCCACCTCAGAACCCTGGCCCTCCCTGTCCAATATCCCATTATGATGTTGCACTCTATAATTCTGTATGGAAATATGCTTATGAATGTATATATGACATAACTGGAATATGTTTTATACTACATATGCCATGTAACACATCTCTGTAAAGGTTACGATCTGCTAAATATATTCATCCTATTTGTATGCATGTATCATTTTTGTATTAGAAGTTATGAATATTGGCTGTGTACTTGTTTGATTTTAAGTAGCCTTAGTAAAGAATTTGGTCAGCTTCTTGAGAAAGGAATGTGCAAATTAAGTGCCCAATCAAGAAACACTTAACTGACAATGGATCTTGGAAGACTCCAATCCACATAAGAAGTCTTCCTGGAGACATTCAAGATAGAATGTGGGCAATGGCTACTGCCTGTAAAAACTGAGTCATGCCTGGACATGTGACTTGCCCATGTGACCCCAAAACTCCATCTTGGAGCTGGCTTTTGCATAGGAGAGAGGAGGGGGTCTCCACCCACAAGAGAGAGTCTATTTAAGCCCATGGGAGACCCCTCCATTTTGTCTTCAGCTGGTTGAAGAGATAGCCTCTCCACCCCTAAAAGATACCTAAAAGAAACTGGAGCAAAGGACAGTAACCACGGGGGTGTGAGTGATTGCTGGACCTAGACTAGAAGGAAGCTAGTCTGAAAAAGAAGCTTACTGGAACATCTGAGGGTGAGATTTCATCTGTAATCACTTTTTTACTGTATTAGGCATAGACTTGCGTGTTTTATTTTATTTTGCTTGGTAATTCACTTTGTTCTGTCTGTTATTACTTGGAACCACTTAAATCCTACTTTTTGGATTTAATAAAATCACTTTTTGCTTATTAATTAAGCCAGAGTATGTATTAATACCTGGGGGGGGGGCAAACAGCTGTGCATATCTCTCTATCAGTGTTACAGAGGGCGAACAATTTATGAGTTTATCCTGTATAAGCTTTATACGGGGTAAAATGGACTTATTTCGGGTTTGGACCACATTGGGAGCTGGACATCTGAGCATTGGGAGTCAGAAACACTTCTTAAGCTTTTTCAGTTAAGCCTGCAGCTGTTGGGGGACATGGTTCAGACCTAGGGTTGTGTTTGCAGCAGGCAAGCGTGTATGCCTCAAACAGGCAAGGTTCTGGAGTCCCAAGCTGGCAGGGAAAATGGGTTAGAAAAGTCTCAGCACATCAGTTGGCAGTTCCCAAGAGATTTCTGTGATGCAACCCATCACACCCATCTCCAGCTGTGACCTTCCCTGATGCATCAGAGGAAATGGGAGATGGAATCCCTTCCTGACCTCTGCAGGTACCTTGCTGAAACCCTGAAGCATGTGATCTTAGAAACATAAGATATTCCTGGAAGTGAGCCCCAGGAATGCTGCTGGGTAGACATCTGTTTGAGACAACAAATCCTGCATCTTAGGGGTTAGACTAGATGACCCTTGCTATCCCTTTTAACCCTATGGTTCTAGAATACCCTCACAAGCAAGCCCATCAGACAATTGCAGTTTGATTTTGTCCAGCTCTGTCTCAAAAGAGAGGGACCAGACTCTAGAGAGGCAGGGGAGAAGATAGGGAGCTCATTTGAATGAATTTTGAATCACTTTCTGGAGCTCTACAGGACCTCACTGCAGAGCAGCAGTAGAGCTGGACAGTCACTCTATAGCCCCAAAGGGTATGTCTATGCTTAAAATACTACAGCGGTGCTGCTGCAGAACTTCAGTGTAGACACTACCTATGCCGATGGGAGGGCCTTAACCATCAGAAGTCTCCTGAGATAAATTCTGATTATTTTCAGTCTTTCATTCTTAGGAATATCTATATACTTGTACCTCAACAGGCCTTTCAGGAGTCTATCTATTTAAAAGTCCACCAGCTTCTGGTACTTTTTTCCTCCATTTGAAACCATTTCTATAATAACTATTAATTGCCTTAAAGATGATTAAATGTGCATGTAGCAGGGAGTACAGATATGTGAAGCATACAGTAGGGTTATTACTGACTGGGGATGGTAAGAGATTAAATAACTAGAAGTTGGACATTCACCTTTTCAACACTTACACAAACTTTTTCTTTTGCATCAAGCTCAGAGCTCCATCAGAAAAATACTCTTGATGGAACAGATACCAAGGGGACACTATCTTCATCTTTATATTTAATAGATCCCTTTTACCCAAATTCCCTGCTTCCACAGGGCACCTTTAACAGAAAAGAGGAAAGTCACTAAGGGTATGTCTACATTTAAAATGCTAAAGCAGTGCACCCGCACCTCTGCCACTGTAGCGCATCTAGGGTGACCAGATGTCCTGATTCTATAGGGACAGTCCTGATTTTTTGGGTCTTTTTCTTATATAGGCTACTATTACCCTCCACCCCCATCCCGATTTTTCACACTTGCTGTCTGGTCACCCTAAGAATGTAGACACTACCTATGCCAATGGGAGGGATTCTCCCTTCACTGTAGGTAATCCATCTCCCTTAGTGATGGTAGGTAAGTCAACGGAAGAATTCTGCTGTCTAACCAAAGGTTAGGTCTATATAGTTACCTCTCTCTGAAGTCTGGATTTTACATACCCCTGAAAGACACAGCTATATCACTATCAATTTCTAGTGTACACCAGGCCTAAGACACCAGGCTGTCCATTCTTAGAAGAGGGAAGGTGCTCACTGATCCTTACAGTCACCCACACAACCCTCATGAAAGTCACTGGTTGCAGCTGATATGACTAAATTCCAGGAAATTCTTTGAAGATTTAGGGTAAATTACTGTAGGGTTTTTTTCACATGCTGTTTTGCACACAAGCAATAGGAAATATTTTCATAAGAGCAAGTCAAACAACTAATGTAGTTGGAAGTGGGAAATACTTGCATGTGCAGTCATCCAGATAAATTAAAAATCAATGTATATACACATACTATCAGATTTGTAGATAATTAACATAGAAGGCTGTGCGCGCAATTGCACTTTGATTACTGAACACTTCTTGTTAATAAACATGACGCCTCCCACTTGCCCACTCATTGGCTCTCTTTAACTTGCATTTTACACCTCACTTTTCCTTTTAAAATATACTTTCCAGAGCTAAGAAAAAACACCAGAAGCAGTCAAAATCTGAATTTTATTGAAGCTGAACTATTATTAGTACTATTAAGCAGCACTGGCCTAACTCTGCTCCTAGTGAAGTCAATTTCAATTTCAATGGAAGCAGAGTTAGGGACGGAATACGCCACTTCTGAGAAATCCCACCATCCATATTTACAGTAGTATCCAGATGATGGGGGGCAGGGGACAAGTGCAAACACATAGTAAGAGATGGTCCCTGCCCTCAAAGACCATTTGCTATCTCAATAGACAAGACAGACAAAAGGTGGGATAATATGATGCAACATACAAGTGGAGCGTGCAGCGTGAAATCTGGCAAATATCATGTTAGTTGCACATTTCCTTGCTCTTTCCTTGCTTTGTGTTGTGTAGGTCTATTAGAGAGGACAGGAAGAAGGCTTGATGAAGGGGCTGAGTTAATAGGAGGGGTTTTTAAAAAAAACAGGCAAGGGTGCTAATGAGGTAAGAGAGAAGGGAAGAGGATGAAGGGAAGAATGAAGAGGAGCATGGAGAGCCACAGAAGTGAGTTTGTAGTGAAGAGACTGTGTGGGAGAGGGTGGAGGGAGGTTAGAGCAAACAGCCAATCATCACAGAGAAAATAACAGAGTGCAAATTGAAGAAAGCAGAGTCTGATGACATTACTTGTGTCCTAGGGTTCCTTAACCCACCACCATGCTACTTCTGTTGTGGTTGCTGTGTAACCCAGGGTTCTTTCAACCCAAAGCTCTTGGTAACTTTTACTCTGTGCGAGGTGGTATCAGGAAATAAATCATGGGAGACACGGCCGTCCAACCGATAGATGGCTGGCACAAATAGGACAACACAAGAGTGCTTTCACTTAAAGCTAAACTTTACTTAGTCTCAAGCACTTACACACATCCGCAACAGGTTAGTAAAACACCCCTAACCCTTGATAATTACCAAAGCTGAGTGTGGCTCTCGAGTGATACAGCAGCAGGCTTCCGGTGGCCAAATCTTCCGTCTGCCGGTGGGGACCGCAAGATGTATCCAAAGGGAGAATCCAAAAGAGTCCAACTACCTCAAACTTTTCCCCCTTATTTATACATTAGTAATAGAATGGCATGTCCCTTAAAGAAAACTTGTTATTTAAGCAGTTTCAATGGTCAAGCTAGAGGTTCCTTCTGATTATTGATTAACCAGGTGTGGGTTTTTCCAGAGTTTGCAGCCTTGAGGCCCCAATAGATATTCCTGGAGCACATCCTGCTCTTCTAAAATGCATGTATCAGCAACTTCAACACAATTCTTATCAGGAAGGACGCGGGGTCAAGCTGCCCTTTCTGTGACTCCCCTCCTGCCTTGGTCAAGCTGCATGGCCACTTTACAGCCTGCTGACTTGGCTGCTTTTAGCAATAAGCCATAGTGGTTTCAGGCACTTTACTGGTTTGCAAAAATCTCCCTGTACAGCTGTAGCTCCTCCAGCTGCTGTTGGATGGGGGGGGGGGTCTGTTCCCAGGGCTACCTCCATTCTAGAAGCTTCTTCCTCCACTAGCCATGCAGGGTGAGGGAGGAAGGTGCATCATGCATGAAATCTGGTGCTCCAGAACAGGGTCCCCCATGCTGCATCCAGAGGGGTAGAAGAATGGGTGGCCATGTAGTGGGTCTCAATCCCTCACCTCATTGCACTGGACACTGCCTCAGCTGCGTCCATTCTCTGACTCCTGTGCTGATTCTTTTCTGGGAGCTTCTTCCTGGCCTCAGCCACAGAGCTGGGGAATGGAGGGGGTACATGGTGCTTGCTCCAATGGAAGGCATGTATTCCCTTCCTTATTAAATGTTATATTACAGAAAATGATTTTTTTCCTGTCCAAATTCCCTGTAACTCCTCACAGAAATCATATTTAGCTTGTGTCAAATGTACACTTCTCAAAGATTTATATTTCTAAAATGATTTTTATAAAAACCTTTGGTCTGTATAAGTCTTATTAACATTGTAAACGTGACCATTCTGTCTTATTTTATATGCATTGTAAAAACAAAAAACTTAATGATTTTGCAAACAAATCTCTCCCTGGGTAATTGGATGTGTAGGAAACAGAATAAAGGATATAAATGAGAATGCTTTAAAATAAATGCTAATTACATTTGCAAATGTATTGATTACATTTGGAGATTTGCAGTTAGACAACTAATCCCAGTATGTAGAGGCTGAAAAAAAATCACAAATCTGTGCTTAAACAGATTACTGTATTTCCAGACCACCCAGGTGTTATACTGCTGTATCTTTTTGGCACACTCTGGTCTCGTCTTTAAATACTACTTGAAAAAGGAAAGTTTGTGTTCATAGTTGCACAGCACTATGGAGATAGATACTTTTACACATGCTGTGCAAGCACATCTATTAGAAAAAATTGCCTTAACTGTTAAAACCTACTGTTCACTGCACTTATTATATAATTAACCATATGGGAAGAATTAAACGTGAAGGTCCTAATGTTTGAAAATATCTCAACTCAGCCTCTGATTTTTCACTTGGAAACAAATCTACAAAAATCTTTGCATGCTTTTCATAGTATTTAGATATCTAATTAAAAGAAGAAATGTGAGATCAGAAAAATTTAAATTCTAGTCTCATTTTTTCTGTTGAGTCAGTGTGTGAAATTGGAAGTCACTTAGACAAAAAATTTCCAGTGTAGGTACCTAGTTGAACCTAAGTCTATATTTAGGCATTTTAATTTGTTGTGGCTTGAGTATGTATTCAGGCGTCTATTTACACTGCCAAGTTTGAATATTTTCATCTTAACCTGTCTATATCAGTTTCTTAATCTATGAAATAGGAATATTGATGCTTACTGGAATTTTGTGGAAATTCCATGTTATGAGAAATTCTGAGATTTTGAAATTTGTTTATTTTCAATCCAATTCAAAATGAAAAGAATTTCAATTTCATGTGAAATGAATTTTTTGAAAAATTTCATGTGGGGTCAAAGTTCATTTCAATTTTAACTTTTTAAGTTGTGTAATGTTAATGCTAAAATGAAAAATCATTTTAAGCAAAACAATAATTGCATCTGAAATAATGCCATCTGAAAATTTCAAAACACAACATTTTGACCTTATCAGAATGCTTTTTTTCCCCAAACTTTTTCTAGATGAAATTTCATCAAAATCAATATGTTCCTGCAGAATATTTTAGTTTGACAAAACTGCTTTTTCTGATGGAAAAACGTTGGTTAGAAATTTTTGGAAATGCTCTAAGATGCTTATCCTTACCGTAAAGCTCTTTAAGATCTACAATACTACAGGCCAAGCCCAACAAAGAAAGTAACAGAACGCCAGTAGCCATCACCTTAAGCCCCCAACTAAAACCTCTCCAGCGCATCATCAAGGATCTACAACCTATCCTGAAGGATGGTCCCTCACTCTCACAGATCTTGGGAGACAGGCTTACAGACAGCCTCCCAACCTGCAGCAAATACTCACCAGCAACCACACACCACAGAACAAAAACACTAACCCAGGAACCTATCCTGCAACAAAGCCCGTTGCCAACTCTGTCCACATATCTATTCAAGGGACACCATCATAGGACCTAATCACATCAGCCACACCATCAGGGGCTCATTCACCTGTACACCTACCAATGTGATATATGCCATCATGTGCCAGCAATGCCCCTCTGCCATGTACATTGGCCAAACCGGACAGTCTTTATGCAAAAGAATAAATGGACACAAATCAGATGTCAAGAATTATAACATTCAAAAACCAGTCAGAGAACACTTCAACCTCCCCGGACACTCAATTACAGACCTAAAAGTTGCAATTCTTCAACACAAAAACTTCAAAAACAGACTCCAGTGAGAAACTGCAGAACTCGAATTAATTTGCAAACTGGACACCATTAAATTAGGCTTAAATAAAGACTGGGAGTGGATGGGTCATTACACAAAGTAAAAACTATTTCCCCATGCTATTTTTCCCCCTACTGTTACTCACACCTTTTTGTCAACTGTTTGAAGTGGGCCATCCTGATTATCACTACAAAAGTTTTTTTTTCTCCTGCTGATAATATCCCACCTTAATTGATTAGTCTCGTTAGAGTTGGTATGGCAACCCCCAATTTTTCATGTTCTCAGTATATATAGATATATTTTTCCTACTGTATTTTCCATTGTATGTATCAGATGAAGTGTGTTTTAGCCCTCGAAAGCTTATGCCCAAATAAATTTGTTAGTCTCTAAGGTGCCACACATACTCCTCATTCTTTTTACAATATAAAAGTGATTCACAAATGCTAAGTATTTAACTACTCAGTTTCTGAACTCCAAGATACTTACCCTTCTGCAAAGTCAGAGGCCATTTTGACAAAATTGCAGTTTTATCTTCTAAGATCTCATTGTGAGCTCTGATTTTTGAAGGAAATGGGAAACACACAGAGCAGACGGCTTGGGGATGAGGACTGGGGAATGGCATAAATTCCCTTTTCCCATATCCTGACAAGGCTTCTCTACAGGCACAATCTGATAAAAAGGAATTGGACTGCAGATTGGGAAATGTGTTTTCATGGCATTTCTCTCCCACCCCGCCCCCACTCCCATCCCCTTGTAAAGCAAAGCTCGGTGAGCAAAGGGTTGTTGAAGGAAATAAGCAGAAGAGAGCTATTGGCAGCCTGACTCCTGAAGAAGTTATGCTATCAGAGAGTTCTAGAACACAGTGAAGAGACAGTAGATGTATATTTGGCAGATCTCAGGACATGCATAATGTACTGAATCCCTGCTCCCTGATGGAATAGGGATGTGTGGCTCTGTGAGTGAGAATTTGTAGAAAACTTCTCCTTCATAGGGTACAATCTGGTCACTAAATAAGTACACATTAAAAAGTTGGATTGTTTTATTTAAAATCTGGTTTTATTTTTTAAATTAATTTCTGAGAATTATTCAAAATAAGTTAAGGCTTTTGTTTATACACTATACCAGGGATCGGCAACCTACGGCACGCTTGCCAAAGGCAGCACACGAGCCGATTTTGCCTGGCACGCGGCTGCCAGGCAGGGTCCCAGCTGTCGGCCCCGCTCAGCCCACTGCCGGCTGAGTGAACGGAACCCCAGGCCGGCAGGAAGCTGAGTGGGGCCGGTGGCCGGGACCCCAGACCGGCGGCAGGTGCACCCCCCGGCTCCCCCCTCACCGCGCTCGGGTTCTGCGGCTCCCGGAAGTGTGAGCCGCCGGGGCGCGGGGCCCTGAGCCTGTTCCAGGAGGGGCGGCGGCAGCGGCTCACACTCCCGGGAGCCGCAGAGCCTGAGTGCGGCGAGGGGGGAGCCGGGCGGCGCACGGGGACCACTGCCCGCATGCATCTGCTGCAGGAGCCCCTCGGGCAGGCGCACCCTCCCCCCGGCTCCCCCCCCACCATGCTTGGGTTCTGCGGCTCCCAGAAATGGGAGCCGGCGCCGCCCCTCCCAGAGCTCCCCCACTCCCGCTGCCTCAGCACTCTGTGGGGGAGGGGCTGTGCGTGCGGCAGCCCGGCAGCATGTTTTGCCTCCACGTGGAGCCAGCGTCTGACCGGCATGGGCATGGTAAGGGGAGTCCTGGGGGGCAGTCAGGGAGCAGGGGGAGGGTTGGATGGGTTGGGAGTTCTGGGGGTCCTGTCAGGGGGCAGGTAGTGGTTGGATGGGGCGTGGGCATCCCGGGGGTCTGTCTGGGGGTGGGGTTGTGGATAAGGGTCGGGAAAGTCAGGGGACAGGTAGGGGGTAGGGTCTTAGGGGGGACAGTTAGGGTGGGGGGTCTCAGGAGGGGGCTGTCAGGGGACAAGGAACGGGGAGGCTTAATGGCTCTCTTAATGGCTCTCCATGCGTCTCTGGACCCTCTCAGCTGTCGGGCTTGGACGGAAACATTGCCTGAGGGTAGTGAGAGAATGGGTTATCGGTGAGGTGGGGGTGGGCGTGAGCCCGGTCAATAGGGGCAACCCCTACCAAGATCTGAGCCTTTTCTCACACGCCCGTTAGAGCTTGACATTATGCTGTTTGGGACCCCTCTTTGAGGAAAGCCTCTGGATTGCAAGTCCAACCGCTACCTCCTCGTGGTGAGAGCCGGTAACTGGCTTGGATAGCCAGGCGGATTGCGGAGGACGAACCCACATCCCACATTCAGTGGGGTGTGGGACGGGGTTGGGCAGCCCCATATGGTGCCACATGGATGCCCCCCTGGTAAGGGTAGCCTCCCCCAGGTACGGGTTGACTCCCCCTGGTAAGGGTTAGATTCCCCCTGGTAAGGGTAGTCTCCCCCAGGCACGGGTTAGTTTCCCCCTGGAAAGGGTAAGTTTCCCCCAGGTACGGGTTAGTTTCCCCCTGGAAAGGGTTAGTTTCCCCCTGAGAAGGGTAAATCTTTTAGCTATGGAAAAAAGTAATTTATATTTTTATACCGGATTGGCGCTGGACCGGGTTAATAACGCCCCCGCTGTTGGCTTTGATGCCCCGGCTGACAGTGTTAAATATATTAGGGGTGTGATCAGGGTCGCTGGACCAATGGATAAAATGGTGTGGACTATAATGAAGTCTCATGAGCATGAGAGTGAGAATCAAGTCCTCCCAGTGGAGTATGGAGAGGAGGTAGAGGAGAATGTTTGTGATGATCATGGTGAGGAGATTTTATCTATCTTACCGATGGTTTTTACAAGGGACACTTTTAATGATTTAACTATGGAAAGTTTCAATCCAGATTTTAAGTATTTAAGTACATTTGATGATCCATATGTTAGCGAATCGGGATATCTTAATGCTCATTTAGTTAATGGGTCTAGTTTATTAAATAGTTTTAGACCAAGTACTGATTTTAATAGGGATCGTAATAAGGATCTTAACAGAACTGGTAGTAATATTAATATATTAGAAAGTAGTTCGTGGAAGGATGGGGTTTTTTATTTAGAGTATCCCGTTGATAGTTTTAATTGTCCAATATGTCCCCAGATATTACCAACATTTGGTAAATGGGCCAAACACATTAATGTGGTTCATAAAAGTAAAGCCATACGAGTTGTATGTAGTAAATGTGGAAAATCTTCTCAATATCATAATATAGCTTGCCACTACCCCAAGTGCATACCCAAGAAGGCGGATACCCCAATGAAGAGCCATACGTGCTCGGTCTGTGGGCTTGGTTTTCATACTAGATCTGGATTGAGCCAACACTGTAGACATAGACACCCTGCTGTGAGGAATGAGCAAAGAAAAGAAGATATGGCTGCTAAAAGTAAGATCAAAGAGGGATCGACTAGATCTCGTATATGGACCAAAGATGAGGTTGCGCAGCTTATACAGTTGGAAAGGAAATATATTGGGAAAAGGAATATAAATAAATGTATTGAGAGCGAGATGAGGACCAAAACGAATAAACAAATATCAGATAAAAGACGAGAATTAGCAAAGAAGAAGTTAGTGGTAACAGGAGATAGGGAGGAAGTGACTGAGGTAGAGGACATTAGAGTAAATATATTAGAAATTCCGCCCCCAAGAGAGAGGATTTTCCCACTAAAAGGACACCCATAAGTGGATTTAGTGGAGAAAATATGTAAACGGGGAAAACAAAGTAGGGAGGGAAGAGAAATAATAAATAGTTTAGGGGAAATTGAAGGATTATTAAAGGAGGATTTAACAAAAGCTCTCGGTTGGGCAATGTTGGAAAAATTATGTTATTCATTAGTAGAGGGAAAGGACCCTAGAAATGAAAGTCAAATAGAGTTGAGGAATAAAGGAAAAGGGAAGATGAGAAAGGAGGGGAGAAGGAAGCAATTTAATGCAATTAGGAGATATGCTACAAAGAAAGCTAAGTATAAATTCTATCAACAATTATTTGATAAGGATAGAAGAAGATTGACTCGCATTATAATGGGAGAGCCAGATAAGGCTAAGTGTGCTATCCCTATGAAAGAAATTGAGGAATACTATGTCAATATTTTGGGAACAATTGGACATGGTAATATGATAGGGTGGCCATCATCCACAGAGAATGCGGATAATGATATATTAATGAGTCCGATCTCTGTGGATGAGATTAGAATAGCTTTAAGAGAAATAAGAAAAGATAGTGCTCCTGGCCCAGATAAAGTAAAAGTGAGCAATTTGTGGGATATTTTTAATTTAGACTCCTTAATACTTACAAAAATTTTTAATATATGGTTTCTAAATAGACAGGTACCAGATGAATTTAAGAAAAATAGAACGATTTTAATACCAAAGACACAAGATGAGGAGGAAATGAAGAAGTTAACATCTTGGAGACCATTGACAATTGGGTCAGTTTGGATTAGAATCTATACCAAAATATTAGCAAAAAGACTGGTGGAAACAGTTAAGATATGTAGTAGACAAAAAGGGTTTATATCCGCCCCTGGGTGTGAGGAAAATATTGCTATATTAGATAATTTGATTAAAGGGGCTAAACGAAATGGGAATGAAATTGCAATAGTGTTCGTAGATCTGGCTAAAGCATTTGATTCTGTGGGACACGGACATATAATAGCCGGGTTGAGAAGATTTGGTATAGATGAACATTTTATAGATATTATTAGGGACCTTTATGATAATTGCACAACTAGGGTATGGGTGGGTGATGAAGCTACTGAGTCTATTTTAATTAGGAGGGGGGTCAAGCAGGGTGACCCGTTGTCCCCAATTTTGTTTAATATTGCTATGGATCCCCTTTTAACTAGATTAGAAGTAGAAGGAAGTGGTTTTTATGTTAAGGGTAATGGTGTCACGTCATTGGCTTTTGCCGATGATGTGGCAATTTTAAGTAGCTCATATAAAGGAATGATTAAAAATTTGGGTATCTTAGAGGAGTTTTGTAAAAATACTAATCTCTCTGTTAATGTGAAGAAAACGAAAGGCTTTCATATTTTAACTAAACATAAAACCTATGTAGTTAATCCTAAGGATAATTGGCAGATAGGGTCAGAGGAGATTAAATATGTTCAACCAGGGGATTTTGAAAAATATTTAGGGGCTAGAATAGATCCCTGGATAGGTGTAGGGGGACCGGTACTTAAAGAAAAATTGAAAGATTGGAGTGAGAATTTAATTAAGGCCCCATTAAAACCGGCCCAAAAAATATTAATTTTACAGACATATATCTTACCGAAGCTATTTTATAATCTTCTTTTAATAGAACCCCCTTTTAATCTTTTAGACGATCTTGATGTGTTAGTTAGAAAAATAGTTAAAGAGATTTTACATTTACCTCAGTGTATCACAGATGGGATATTTTATTCTAGAGGTAGGGATGGTGGTTTAGCTCTCATTAAGTTTAGTGTGCAAATCCCAAATATGTTAATTCGTAAATGGAGGAGACATATTGTCTCGAGAGATGATTGGATGGACCTATCTTATCTATATGCAGGAGAAAATCTTGTGGATAAAATATTGTCATTTAGTGCAGTAACATCTCATCCCAAGAAATGGAGGGAAGAGGAATTTTTAAGATGGTCGGAACTGAGATGTCAGGGAATAGGGATAAAATATTTTAAAAATGATTTAATTAGTAATTCGATTTTTAGAAACTCTAGTAAAGTTAAATCGTCAGCGTATATCGCAGCATTGCAGCTTAGGGCAAATATTTATCCTACTAGGGAGACATTAGCAAGAGGAAGAGGAGGTGTGAATGCTCTTTGTAGATGGTGCGGTAAAGTGCGGGAGACTGTTCCCCATATCTCAGGACAATGTTATAAGACTAAGAATGCTAGGATAAAAAGGCATAATAGAGTAGTGTCTGCAGTTGTAGATAAGGTTGGTAAATTAGGGTGGAAGGCGATGATAGAGCCCCATTTGAGAAATAGTAAGGGTGAGTTAAGAAAGCCGGATATTATATTTATAAAAGGAGATACAGCAGTGGTGGTTGATGTTACAGTGCGATGGGAGGATAATGCCGGAAGTTTGGAACAAGCCCACAGTGAGAAGGTGGCTTATTATCTTGAGTTAGAGGAAGAAATTAAAAACTTAACGGGAGGTAAAAATATTCACTTCTTTGGTTTTGTGCTTGGGGCGCGTGGCAAGTGGAGTGAAGGTAATAATGATTTGTTACAATTATTGGGAATGGACAGAAGTAAAAATTTTAAGGAGAGTATATGTAGACTTGTTTTATATTCCACTATTGGTATGATGGCTATATTCAGTGACAGGTAAAGATCCCGGAGTTTCCATTCCGTGTATCTTGCCAAAACTAAATTTTAGCTATTTTGGTTTCCATGCTCTAAATTTTCAAATTTTTAATATTGTTTTGAACATTAACTTATTTAGTGTTATTTAATATCTGTCCTTCAATAGAATGGTTTTAATTATAAAATAAATACTTATTAATGGATGAAATTCCAATTTAAATTATTAGTTTATTTTTATTTTTTTAACTATTGGATGTGGATGCGGACTGGCCGCGTATAATAACCAGGAAAGGGCAGGTAGTCACGCCTGTACATAAATAGGGGGTGGGGTTCTGGGGGGCAGTTAGGGGCAGGAGTCCCAGGAGGGGGCAGTCAGGGGACAAGGAGCAGGGGGGGTTGGGGGTTCTGAGGGGGGCAGTCAGGGGGTGGGAAGTGGGAGGGAGTGGATGGGGTGGGGCTCTCCCCCCTCCTCTCTTTTGATTGTTGAAATATGGTAACCCTAGGCGAGGTGGGAGCCGGGGGGCACATGGGCTCTGGTGCCCGCATGCATCCACTGCAGCCTGCAGGAGTCCCCGGGGGGGGGGGGGGGGGGGC
>NW_020664417.1:46913531-46944177 GCF_002925995.2 Terrapene triunguis | reverse complement strand
GGGGCAGGGGCCACTGGAGTGGGGTGGGGAGGGCTCACAGGGGCGCTGTGCACCCTCCAGGGGAATTCAGGGGGCAGGGAGGGGGGAACCTGGTCTGGGGAGCAGCCCCTGGGCACGGCTGGCCCCTGGGGTCTATAAAGGCTTGTTGGGATTTGCCCCTCAATGAACCAATGTGCAAGGGGGGGGGAGGTGGAAGTTTTGCCTAGGGAGCAAAATATCCTTGCACCGGCCCTGCCCCAGGGGCTGCGTGCACCCCAGGTTAAGAACCACTGCACTAAACTGATAAGATCTGTATTTTAATTTAATTTTAAATGAAGCTTCTTAAACATTTAAAAAAACTTGTTTACTTTACATACAACAATAGTTTATAGACTTATAGAGAGAGACCTTCTAAAAATGTTAAAATGTATTACCGGCACGCAAAACCTTAAATTAAAGTGAATAAATGAAGACTCGGCACACCACTTCTGAAAGGTTGCCGACCCCTGCACTATACAAAGCGGAAGAACATATTAGAATAAGGTTAAATATAGCCTTACAGAAGACCTCTGGGAGATGTACATGCTGGGCTGTAGTTGCCAATCTATTTGAATATTTTTAATGGACCAGGGCATGCACAAATCTATATGTTTCATTGAATTCTGAAGCATCATTCTCTGTTTGCATATAATCTAAGTGATATGAAGATAACAGCTGGTGTAGCAGAGACAGCAAGAACTTCTGAGATTGAGAAAGGCATTTCAGCAAAGGCAAGGAATAGTGGAGGAGAGATGTACTTCAATGTTTTTTAAACCAAATACATGTAATTGAATTAGAATAGTAATTAAAACTGCCCAAACTCCAACAGGCCCATGTCCTTATACAAACTGCACTGTATATTAAATTTCAACAATCAATCATTAAATGACTCAAATTCATACATTTTTTTTTTAATTCCAGAAGGGAACATTAGATCATTTACCTCCTGCATAACCAAGCCATAGAATGAAGTAAAATAAATAAGTAAAGAAAATGACCAGTACTAAACAGTACCAACATTCTAGCCAATATATCAAGTTTCCAGTTTTTTTTTAAACCTGATCCTTGCATCCTTTTTTGTTGATTTCATGAAGACTATTTTCTAAAAGTCCTAATATTTAAAATATGTATCTATTTCATGTGAATTCTGCAGCACCTGGTATTGATTGACCTTCATAAAAATAAATACAGTGACATTTGGTATTATTTTGTATGTCAAACAATCTGTCTGTCTAATCTAGTAGGATCTTGTGTGTCAATTTGTACAAGAATACAAGTACAATAAAAACTATGCTTAGGAATGAAGAGACTGCGAATAAAATTTACAGCATTATTGTATTCTGATTTCACCAAGCTACTAAAAGATCATAAAGAAGTAAACTTGGCACAGATAGATGAGATACCATAGATCTGAGTTTTGGCATTAATGAGAAAAATAAAAAATGGCTATGGGAAAGGAGCTGGAGATTTACTAAAAAATAAAATACTTAGTTTAACAACAGTATCTTATTTTTGAAAATAATTGCTCCTCCTTTGATATTGATTTAGACATCAGTTGTATTATTCAGATGATGATGATGTTCCCACGCTCTGTGGAAGTGTTATTACCCTGATATTCAAAAATTAGACAGGCATCACCAAAGTCTCTTTCTATATATTTGCTCTTTAAAGGTGATTGCTGTTACACAAGCTCTAGCAAATCTATAAGTATATTACATACCAGAGCAATAGCTGATGAACCGGCTCACCTCTTATATGACATTTTTTCTGATTGTGATAACTGGTGCACCTACCCTTTAAGAACAGAAGTTTGATACTGAAAGAGTTTATTATTGGAATCTGTTTAGCCAGCCAAATGCACACATTCAATAGTGTTAGCATGACCAGAAAATTGCTGAGAAACAAACAAAAGTCAATGCTATAGCTTGGCTGAAATCCAAGCAGAGATAAGATTCGCTACACTGAGGAAGGTGGGTTGATGGGAGGGGGGAAGTTCAGTTCTGAGGACAAAGTATAGAAAAGATAAAGTATTGTGAAAGTTAGAAGTTCATTGTGGGACAGAGATCCATAATGCTAATGAGGTGTTGTAGGGCAAGTCTTTTGTAGTATAGTCAAGTGTCAAGAAACAGCAGAATGTAAATAAGTCTTTAGGTTTTTGAGGTGCTGTAATGTTCTAGCAAGAGGAACAAGTTACAAATGCCGGCATATCCCCAACCACTTCCTCTGCAGCAGGCCATTATTGACTCAGGAGCAGCAGTCAACTTTTATCAATGCAGAAGCAGCCCAGGCAGTCCAGATTCCTCTATGGCCCAAGCCCATTCCAGGCCTGGTAGGAATGATTAATGGGTCCCTCTTATCCTCCAGGCCAGTGGCCATGGAAACTGTTCCTATCAAAATTACTATCCAAGGGCCTTGAGTGACCCTACAGTACAGTGCCATCCATGTCCTGCACTTCCCTGTTAGCCTGGGTATCTCATGGCTGGTCCTCCACAACCCCCTTATCCACTGGAACGAAATGCAATTTGAATTTTTTTCAGAATTATGCCAGCAGTACAGCTTGACCCCAGGATATGAGCAGTGTACAGTAATTCTCCACCAGTCACATGTCAAGGTGGCTGGCCCAGCAGACTGTCTGCTGAATCACGTCTTTAATTTCCATCCAAATACAGTCTTTTGGAGGGGAAAAAAAGAATTCAGACAGATTGCCCCTGTACCAGGGACTATGATTGCGCATTCAAGGGCGAACAGGGCAAACATCCCATTCAGGTATGCATATGCCATGTTGGAGTCCTGAACTAGACTTGCTGTGCACCTACCTTCAGGATAACCTAACCAGGGGTTTTATTCATAAATCCCCTTCATCAGCTGGGGCACCACTCCTCTTTTTTGTTAAACAGACAGAAACCTCTAAGTATGCATGGATGATAGGGCCCTAATGCAGGTCACCATTAGAAATCGATACCTGTGACCACTAGTCCCCAAGCTATTGGACTATATGAGCACCTCCTGTGTATATATAAAGCTAGACCGGAGTGGGAGGGCACACAACTTAGTACATATTAGAACTTGGGATGAATGAAGACCACGTTTTGAACGTGTTATGGTCACTTTGAAGATCTCATGATGCCATTCTTGGTTGTTCTGTAGCCAGATCCCTTTAGTCTTCTGGAGGAAATCAAGTGAATCCAGAGTCTATCTTTACGAAACATTTGCGAAATTTTCTCTTTGAGAAAGTGTTTCCACTATAAGTAAATCTCACAATATGAATGTCCCCTTTTTATTCCCTATCCCCTGCCAGTCTTTCCTCTTCAAACAAAAGAAACCCTGCCCCAATAGAGTTTTGACCTCCACAAAGTCCACTAGGGACTTTGCTTTTGCTTTTTATGTTTTATATTTTTATGTGCTGAGGCTAAGAGCAAACTTCAAGATGACAGACTCCTTGTTTTACAATGGAAATTTGCCCCAGTTCAGCCAGTGATGTAGGTGAACTGGTACAAACTCCAAGTACAGACAACAAAGATATGAACCACATCAGTGGAGCTTACCCTTAAGTTTAGCAAAGGTACTCAAACTGAAACTTCCCTGTTTTAACCTATAAGGAGCTGCAGGCAGATCATTCTTGATAAGTCACACTTGACTATGCACCCCTTCACTTGTTCTGAGAGAGCTCACAACTATTGACCTTTAGCACAAAATGCAAAATATTTTTTCCACATACTTGAGAAGGGTGGTAGTATAAGACAGGGTTTAGAGATACTCTAATGACTCTTGTAATGACTATCCATGCTTCTCTGGACCCTCCCATATGTCGAGCCCGGCCGGTTATGAATACCGGTGCATTGGGTAATCAGTGAGGCAGAGATGGGTAACAGGGGCAATCTCCGCCAAGATCTGAGCCCTCTTCCACACTCCCGTTAGGGCTCGGCGTTATGCTGGGTGGGACCCCTCATTGAGGAAAGCCTCTGGATGGTAAGGCCAACTGCTACCTCCTCGTGGTGAGAGTTGGTAACCGGCTTGGATAGCCAGGCGGATTGTGGAGGATGAATCCCCATCCCTATTGGGATGGGGATTGGCGTGGGCAGCCCCAATAAAATCTGCTCTCCTGGTAAGGGTAGTTTCCCCATGGTAAGGGTAGCCTCCCCCAGGTATGGGTTGAATCCCCCTGGTAAGGGTTAGTTTCACCCTGTGAAGGGTTATATCTTTTAACTATGGAAAAAAGAAATTTTTATTTACATACCGGATTGGTGCTGGACTGGGTAAACAACGCCCCCACTGCCGGCTTTGGTGCCCCAGCTGGCAGTGTTAAATATATTAGGGGAGTAATTCGGGTCGCTGGACCTATGGACAAGACATTTTTTAATGAGTGGATTTCTCACGAGTCTGAGAAAAGAGACCTCCCTATTGAAAATGAAATGGGAGTTGAGGAAATTGAATTGATAGGTGAGGACCAGGCTGATGATGTTTTATCATTTTTACCTATGGTTTTTACTAATGACACTTTTAATAATTTAGATGAGGACAATTTTAATCCTGGTTTTGAGTATTTAAATGCATTTGAAGATTCGTATTTTAAAGAATCTGGACATTGTAATACTAATTTAACTAGTGTTTTTAACAATATACATACAGATAATTTAATGAATTTACCAAATTTATTAAATAGTAGCTCATGGAAAGACAGAGTTTTTTATCTAGAATAACCCATCAATTGTTTTAATTGTCCCATTTGCCCACAGATTTTAGAAACATTTGGAAAATGGGCAAAACATATTAATGTCGTACACAAAAGTAAAGCCAGAGTGGTCTGATGAAAGTGTGGTAAATCCTCTCAATTCCACAATATAGCATGCCATTACCCGAAGTGCGTACCCAATGAAGTGGATACCCCAGTGAAGGGCTATACCCGCTCAAGTTGTGGGCTGACTTTCCATTCTAAATTGGGCCTAAGCCAGCATTGTAGACACAGGCATCCCGCTATTGGAAATGCACAGAGAAAAGAAAATATAGCGGCTAGGAGAACATAAGAACATAAGAATGGCCATACTGGGTCAGACCAAAGGTCCATCCAGCCCAGTATCCTCTCTGCCAACAGTGGCCAATGCCAGGTGCCCCAGAGGGAGCGAACCTAACAGGTAATGATCAAGTGATCTCTCTCCTGCCATCCATCTCCACCCTCTGACAAACAGAGTCTAGGGACACCATTCCTTACCCATCCTGGCTAATAGCCATTAATGGACTTAACCTCAATGAATTTATCTAGTTCTCTTTTAAACCCTGTTATAGTCCTAGCCTTCACAACCTCATCAGGCAAGGAGTTCCACCGGTTGACTGTGCGCTGTGTGAAGAAGAACTTCCTTTTATTTATTTTAAACCTGCTGCCCATTAATTTCACTTGGTGGCCCCTAGTTCTTATATTATGGGAACAAGTAAATAACTTTTCCTTATTCACTTTCTCCACACCACTCATGATTTTATAGGAGTAAGGCTAGAGAGTCAACTTGCTCTCGATCTCGAATTTGGACTGATTATGAGATTGAGTTGCTTATTCAATTGGAGACCAAATATCTAGGTAAAAGGAATATAAATAAGTGTATTGAAAGTGAATAAAAAACAAAGACTAATAAACAAATTTCGGATAAAAGGCGTGAATTGGCTAAGAGAAAGATTAAGAAAGATAGAGTTATCGATGAAGTGGGAGAGGTAGACAGGAACGAAGAGAAAATATTGGAAGTTCCGCCTCCTAGAGAGAAAATCTTACCACTAAAGGAGCATCCATATGTGGACAAGGTGGGGAAGGTATGTAGGCAAGGGAGACAAAGTAGGAAAGCTGGACAAATATTGAATAACCTAGAGGAAATCAAAATTTTATTAAAGGAAAATCAGATGAAATCGGTTGGGTGGGCAATGGTGGAAAAGTTGTGTAACTCATTGATAGAGATAGATACGAGTAAATGTGAGGAGCAACAGGAGATGAATAATAATAATAGAAAAGGGAAAGGAGGGGTGGGTGATAGAAAGATAAAGTCTAACTCTATTCGGAGATATGCCATTAAGAAGGCTAGGTACAAATTTACCAACAATTATTTGTTAAGGATAAAAGAAGATTAGCTCGCATAATTATGGGAGAACCAGATAGGGCTAAATGTAATATTCCCTTCAAAGATATTGAGACATATTATGTAGATACATTGGAAAAAATTGGACATGGAAGTACTTTAGGATGGCTCCCGGCCACCAAAAGAGTGGATAATGATTTATTACTGAATCCTATTTCGGTGGATGAAATTAGGAAGGCCCTGAAAGAGATTCGCAAAGATAGTGCCCCTGGCCCAGATAAAACAACATTGAATGATTTATGGGATATTTTTAACCTGGACTCCTTAATTCTCACAACATTTTTTAATATATGGTTTTTAAATAGGCAGGTCCCAGGTATTTTTTAAAGAAAATAGAACTATTTTAATTCCCAAAGTGCAAATTGAAGAAGAATTAATGAAACTATCCTCCTGGAGGCCATTGACAATAGATTCTGTGTCTATACGACTGTATACGAAAATGTTAGTTAAAAGATTAATGACTGCAGTCAAAAATTGCAATAGACAAAAAGGTTTTGTCTCTGCTCCAGGATGTGAAGAGAATATCTCAATTTTAGACAATTTGATAAAGGGAGCAAAGCGGAATGGAAAGGAATTAGCCATAGTATTTCTAGTTTTGGCTAAGGCATTTGTTTCGGTGGGACATGGACATACTATGTCTGGCCTGAGGAGCTTAGGGATAGATGAGCACTTTATAGAAATTATAAGGGACTTCTACGATAACTGCATACAAGGGTTTGGGTGGGTGATAAGAACACTGAGTCTATTTTAATAAGGAGTGGGGTTAAACAAGGCAACCCTTTATCTCCTATTTTATTTAATATTGCCATGGATCCTTTGTTAACTAAGTTGGAAACCAAGGACTTGGGGTTTTATGTTCAAGGGAATAGTGTCACGTCATTGGCGTTTGCCGACAATGTGGCAATATTAAGTGGGTCGTATCAAGGGATGGCCAAAAATCTGGGAATTTTAGATTGTTTTTGCAGAAATGTTAATCTTCAGATTAATGTGAAAAAAACTAAGGGATTTCACATACTAGCAAAATATAAGACTTATGTGATTAACCCCAAGGATAACTGGAGAATGGGTACTGAAATTATCGATTATGTACAGCCAGGAGAATTCAAAATACTTGGGGGCAAGGATAGATCCTTGGATAAGGATTGGAGGAATGTCTCTTAAGGACAAATTGACTGAATAGAGTGAGAGTTTAAGTAAGGCTCCTCTTAAACCTTCCCAAAAACTGATGATTTTACAAACATACATTTTACCTAGGTTATTTATAATTTTCTTTTAATTGAGCCCCCTTTTTATCTTTTAAATGAGCTGGATGTTTTAGTTAGGAAAATAGCTAAACAGATTTTACATCTCCCACAAAGTACCACTGATGGATTATTTTATGTAAGGCGAAGAGATGGGGGACTTGCATTAACCAAATTTAGTGTACAAGTACCCAACATGCTTATCCGCAAATGGAGATGACATATTGTGTCTAAAGATAATTGGATAGCTTTATCCTATATGTATGCTGGAGAAAATTTAGTTGATAAAATATTGATTCTTAGTGCAGCAACACCAAGTTCTAAGAAATGGAGGGAGGAAGAATTTTTTAGATGGTGTGGGTTGAGGTGCCGGGGGTAGGTATTAAATATTTTTAAAATGATGTAATTAGTAATTCAATTTTGAAAAGATCTTGTATGGTTAAATCTTTCTCATTGATTGCTGCATTACAGATTAGGGCTAATGTTTACCCTACAAGGGAACTATTTGCAAGTAGAGAAGGATTAAATGCCACCTGTAGATGGTGTGGTAAGGCTACAGAGACAATACCACATATATCTGGACAATGTTTTAAAACTAAAGATGCTATGATAAGGAGACATAATAGGGTAGTTTCTGCGGTAGTAGATAAGGAGTGCAATTTGGGGTGGAAATCAATAGTAGAACCTCACTTGAGAACTAAAGAAGGAAATTTGAGAAAGCCGGATATTGTTTTTATAAAAGGAGATACTGCGGTGGTGGTGGATGTTACATTTCGCTGGGAGGATAACGCCGATAGTCTGCAGAAAGCCCACAAACAGAAGGTCCCTATTACCTCGAATTGGAGGAAGATATTAAGAAACTAACTGGAGGTAAAGATGTCCACTTCTTTGGTCTCGTAGTTGGGGCTCGTGGCAAATGGAGTGAAGGAAATGATGATCTTTAAAAAAATTTAGGAATTGAGAGAGGTAAAAATTTTAAGGAAAATCTTTGTAGACTTGTTTTATATGCCACTGCAGATATGATGGCTATGTTCAGTGACAAGTAGTGATCCCGGAGCTCCATTTTGTGTATCCTACTATTACTTACATTTTAGCTATTTTTCCATATTTTAAATTTATGGATAATCAGTTATCACTACCTTTATAGCTATTTGCTATTTATTTATCTGTCCTTTCAGATAGTGGTTTTAATTCATTAATAAATACTTATAAATTTGGATTGATATCCTATTTTAAATTATTCTTTTTACTGGACTTGGATGCGGACTGGCCATGTACAGTAACCAGGACAGGGCAGGTAGTCACTCCTGTACATAAATAGCCCTGGGTATTGCCTTTTACATTCTCTTACTTTGATTTATAATTGGATTTTGTTTAGGGCTAAGGCTGATTGGATTGCTTTGTACTGTACAATTTTGGATGTAATCTTGTAATTGATGCCAGAGTGCCTAGAGCTGGGGCATGGATAGGAACTTATTTTGTTTGAGAAAGGGCAATAAATAAATATCTTATGAGCTGCTACATGTACCTGTACCTTTCCAACTCAGCAGGGAAATGACTCATGCATGCTCAGGCAATCCTCTTTATAAATATTTGTGGTTTTGCTTGCCACAAGGAATGCAGGATAGCTCCCCCACTCAGAAGGAATTATCACTCCCACAGATTCTGTTTGCTGCTTTTGTCAAACATAAATGTATTGTACAAATGTCAGCTTTGGTTCAGAAGACAAATACAATATGGTCATGCAGGTTGACCCGTTCTCTTGAAGGATTCACCTAGTGCTGCTCACTGTCTAAAATTACTAATTTTATATAGAGAGTCACTACTGATTGCCATCTAATATATTTAGTCAGAATAACGAAGAAGACTCTAAGAACCCATTTTTCTATTACCAGTGCTCACTACAGACTCTACCTTTTTTCATTTTGCCAGTATGCTTGGAACAGCTTCAGAGATAACCTTGGCAAAGCCCTTTCCTTCAGAAAATGCCTTTAAACAATCCATTAAGCCTTTTAGCCATTAGGAATGTTCAACATTCTGTATTTGTTGCACCTTCCTGTATTGTACCCATCATACTTTTATGCTGCATATGCACTGTCATGTGTCAAACAAATAAAATTCCTTGCCTGAAGAGCTTGCAGCTTGCAACTTGTACAGGAAGGTACAGTTCAGTCAGTGGGAATGGCTGGGTTTTCAGCACTTCTGAAAATCAAGTCACTTATTTAGGTGTCTGAATATGGATTTAGTTGCTTATCTGGACCTTAATGAACTAAAGCATTCACAGATGTCCTCAAAACTATGGTGCTCATGTGCTTGGTGCTTGGAATTCCAGACCCCCTCCCCACCTCCCAACTCACACACAAAAATCTTCTGAGATTGAGGAAAATGTGTACAGAATTCAATAATCACATAGTCATCAAGAGAAAATGAGTGAGGCTCATGCCTCGCCAACTGTAATATGATTTCCCAGGTACTTTCACATGTCTGTCAAACAACAATAATCCCACAATGAATGTCTGAATCAATACTTTTAAATGTTATTGAGTTTACTTTTAAAACTTGTAAGGCACTTGATATCATGATGAGTGTGGCACATAATGTTGTGGCCCACGTAGCCTGCTCGAAAGAAACTGTGTACACAATGAAGAAAAGAAATAAAAAAAATTGAAAGAACTTTTGATTTAAATGCTGATAACTAGTGATAGTTGTTGATAAAAAATATGCAATCTAATTAAAATCCGTTTCTATGCTTGACAGTTTGGAAACTGTACTTCACTTTGGAAAAGTTGTTAGGAGAGGTCCAAAGAATTTCATAGAAAAGAGACTCAGCTCAATGCCAGGTAAACTGTTTAAAATAATTAAAAACAGATTTTAAAAAAGCAGATGAACATGAGATGATAGAGAATCTCACCTGGCTTCGATCAAGGAAAGTCATGACTCTCTCATTTACATGTCTCAACAAAATATTGGATAAAGGACAACAGGCTGATATAATGTATTTGAAAGTTCAGAAAGTCTTTGACATAGTTTTTCACATGAGGCTCTTTAGAAAAATAAGTTGTCTTTACCTCTCACCATTTGCCTACTTAGTTTCCAAAATAGCTTCTTATAAAAGGGACTTTTTGAAAAGCTTTTTGAAGGTTGATAAATTATATGATATAGTTCCCTTTATCTACTATCAGAGATATAAATCCTCATGCTTCAGGACAAAAACCAACTACCGAGGGCAGGTTTTTCTATTATTCTCCATAATGGGGTCTCTTTCGTTTTCCGTTAAAGTTCTCAACCCTTTCCAGAGTTGGACCCTCTTTCTTTCTGGGACTGCCCCCTTCCATCTAGTCAACATTAAATCAGGCTGGGCATTTTCCAACAAAACAGCTTTTCTTCAGAAAATGCTGATTCAACAAACTTTGATTCAACAAACTGCCTGGTAACCTGTCAGTTCACCTAATGGGCTGCTAGGGAACCTGGGGAATAGGGTCCTAGATTTTAAGGCCAGAAGGGACCATTATGATGATCTAGTCTGAACTCCTCCTTAGCACAAGCCATAGAACTTCCCCAGAATAATTCCTGGGGCAGATTTCTAAGAAAAACATCCAGTCTTGGTTTAAAAATTGTCACTGATGGAAAACTCAACATGACCCTTGGTAAATTGTTCCAGTTGCACTCATAAATTTGTAAAAGTTATGCCTTATTTTCAATCTGAATTTATTTAGTTTCAACTTCCAGCCATTGGATTATGTTATACCTTTCTCTGCTAGAATGAAGAGTCCATTATCATCTATTTGTTCCCCATAATATACTGTAATCAAGTTACTCCTTAACCTTCTCTTTATTAAGGTAGACTCAAAGAGCTCAATCTATTTATCACTATAAGGCAGGTTTTCTAATCCTTGAATCATTCTCGTGGCTCTTCTCTGAACCCTATCCAATTTATCAACATCCTTCTTGAATTGTGGGCACCGGCACTAGACACAGTATTCAGGATTAATTACATGAGTGCCAAATTCAGAGATAAAATAATCTCTCTACAGCAACTTGAGATTCTCCTGTTTTTGTATCCATGACTCGGGGCTGCCCTGCCATGTGGACTGCCCCAGCGCTAGGGACTATATGGGTTTCAGGGTCTGTGGCTCTGGGACGGCCCCACCATATGTATTGCCTCAGAGATAGGGATCCTATGGCTTCCAGGCTCCCCTTCACAGACATGGGAGCTATAGCTGGGAGTCAGCTTCCTGCTCTGCAGCAGGGAGCCTGGAAGCCATGAGAACCCCAATTCAAGGAAATTCCAATTTTTGACGAGCTCTAGTCAACACCTAACTGGGCCCTCTCTCCAGCTGTTCACATAGTCTCCAAATTGAGAATCCATACTCTAAATCATCTGGTGAGAGATCCCCTAATCCTTGAGAAAAATCTACTGGGACTCCAGATACAGCAGTTAGGAGAACCCAGTGGGTACAATGTCTCCAAAAAGATTATTTAAAAACCCCTCTTTTGGTCTATGCTTCCATACTATGTATTACATGAAAAACATGGAGCAATCTGAATGGAAGTTTAAAAAAAAAATTCTCTGGGTGTACTTCATGCTCTACTGTCCAGTACAAACTTAGAAAAGCAAGCAAGATATTTTGTTGTGCTTTTGCAGATATGCTGAATAAAAATTATATGCTACACATCACTGAGGAGTAGTGGGAGTTCTGAAGAACAGCTGAATGAATTTTGTGTGTCCTTTGAGTTTTCTAATGAAAATGAATGAGGAATTTGAAAGTTTCCACAAACTTCCCTTGAGCTTTTGCTACATTTCTATAGACAGTGCTGTAGGAATTTAACAAAGTGCTGAGATTGATGTCAGGATTAAAGGTTATGAGCTATGAAGACAGGCTGAAAGCTTAGATCCATAAAGCCCATGCATGTAGATTGTTGAAATGGTATATTGAATGTCAACCTGAGTTATTTTTTTCAGCCTAACTGCACTAATTGGACAAGAGGGCATGAATGGAAATTAAAGGAGAAGCAATTCAGAACAAGCATCAGAAATCACTTTTTCGTGCAGATAATCATTTAGGTAAGAACCGTTACCAGGAGTGGGGAAAAGTGGGGTCATTAAAAACCTATGAGATGACAACACTTGGAATTGAACTATTGCTTATTCCTTAACTGAATTTATAGGGCCAGATACTGCTTTATAATAAGTCTTCTTTGCATTGTTTTGGCAGCAAAAAGCAGACTTAACGTTCCCCTGACAGAGCAGCAGGGGATTTATCCCACATGGAGGAATCCCTTAGTGCTGTAAAGCTGGCAGTACACTACCACAGCCTAAGCAGGTATATGCTTGGAGTGTAGTGGGGCAGGAAGGGATGTAGTTGGAGCTTACTGTGCTCCAGCGATCCCTACCAATGTAATAGTCTCTAAGGGGTATTACCATCTGGTGTGATTTACTGAAAGCCTGAGGCTACTCTAACTTGAATTGGGAGCTAACCCTAGCAGCAGGAGAGTGCTAAATTGGCTTTAAAACAGCTTTGTCCCCTTCTCCTCAGCACCAAGCAGAGTATTTCTGCAATGATAAAATTCAGTTAAAATCCTCTGAAGTTCAGTTAGTCACATTGGATTTGATTCTGACGTCAGGTGGGAAATAGAGCTCCAAACCAGGGGAATTTTAAGGAATGAAGACCATGTGTTTCATGCAAATAATAATAATAATAACGAAGAGAAGAAAAATAGACATGTAGATGACACATAAGCAGTATATGCTCTGAAGAGAATGTTTTTTCAATAGCTTTCCATTAGATCGGAGAGAAATTCCAACCTGCTGGAAACATCTCCAAAACTAATAAAAATATATCTACATGCATAGAAGTTGCATGTGAGCAATTCAGTACATGCGAGGTCTGGACACAGACCAGCCATCACAGCCCCTCACTTCATATTTGTATCTGTTCTATACCTATGGTATGTGGCATCAGTGAAAGAGATAGTCAGGCTGCAAGATAAGCCTGTACACATTTGTGTCTTTCTGAAAACTTTCCTCAGTTGTTTTTTCTTTTAATGTAACTGTTGTTTTCTAGTATAACTAATTCATGCTGCCATATCTCAATTGTGCTGGATATGAACATGGAAACAATGTGAAAGAAGCATACATTAATTTTATAGAGAATCAAAAAAATTATCTAAGGGTGAAATGCAAAGCAAACATTTTATTTAGGTTACATAAAGACATAATTTTAAAAAATGTTGGAGGACTGGATTATTAACGGGCTGATGACTCTACAATAAACTGAAAAACTAGCTGCAGTTTTTCCAGCCATCAAAAGATGGGTGTGTGGATATTAAGACAGGCTCTGTTTAAAACTGTTTGAGTATGATACTCCTCTAACTTAACACTGGTAAAATCTGTAGTATTAAATTAATGATAAGGAAATAAATTCACCCTCATTAGGGTTCAGATTCAACAACTCAACTGAAATAGAGCAATTCACATTTCTCTTTGGGCCCAGTATTTAAGACTTAATCCAATGAACAGTAATCTTATGGTCTTCAGTGGAGTGGCTGTACTACTGTGGCACTACACCTCACTCAGTGATTTCCCTAGGTACTTGGAATTCCCTGTGAGCCTTTACGATATCTTTGAGGCTGCTTTGCGCTGCTACAGAGGGTCAAAGATCTGGCTCATATTTAACACTTAATCCTATACTTATATATCATCCTTGTTCTTCATGTGGTGACTACTGTATAACAATAGGCCAAACTCTGGGCCCACTGAATTCAAATATAAACATTTCTCGTTTACCAAATATTGGGAAGAAGATTCAAATATGAACTAAAATCGCTGGTGACAATATTAGCCACCCTTTTAAATATTCATGTATCCTCCCTTTCATAGTGGAAACTACAAGATCGTTAGAAGGTTAGAATCTATGCAATTCATTGGGAAGGTGCGAGACATTTTGCATTACTGAATCCTTCTCTAATCAGTTTACATTTTGTGGGTACAAAACATATCCCTAAATTAAGCAGGAGGGGTAATAAAAACTTGGCTCCCTGTGGTGCAAGCACTATTACATTTTCAGTTTTAATTAGAGATTTTTTTTTTTAAAGAAGGCAATTAGCAAGCATATTTTGGGAGTTCTTTAGTGAATGCATTTTGTGGGGGGTTAACAGATATAATTTGGGTTACAGTATATAATTTGCAGGAGATATTTTACATGAGATGATGATGGTCACAGATATGACAATGGTAGTACCCGTGAAATGATTTACTAATAATTTTTTATATAAGTCCAGTGATTTGTATTTGGCTATTCCATTGAGGTAGTCAGAAGTTGCATTAACTAAATCCTAGGGGAGCAGGATTGGGCTTGTGGAATATGAATATGTCCGGAAACTGACAATCACAGATAAAGTACAATTTCACCCTGGGAATAGGTACCTGGTTTCCACCAGTAGGACCACTGTAACGGGAATCAGGCAGGGGGTGTGGGGTGTGAGAGAATCATATGGGAGAGTAGATAGGAAAAAATAAATTTGTTCGTTTTCCACTACAGAAAAAAAGGACGTATAGCTGAAAGGTGTTCCTTATATGCAATTGCTGTCATCTTCCTGGCTAATGGGTCTGGTTGCTGGCTGATTCTATAGGCCAGCCATCTGACTAATAGCTGCAGGTCAGTCCAATCAAAGCTACTACCCCTTTAATCATGGTTGGCTGGAATGACTGTTCAAAAGTTCTCCCCAGCGAGGAGCAAGGGAAGGCTCATTTCATGTAAGCATAACACTGTACAAAGTGACACATGTTTTCAAGTTCGGAAGTCTTTATTGGTATGACAAGCTGTACAAGTGTTGCCAAAGTTAACAAACAGTATATCCGTCAGAAGCTAAAATACACTACCTCCAGTAGTACTTGGGGTTTTTATACTATTACTTAATTTGGCATTATTGTCCGTATCTGATTCAGTGGCAGGTTGCTACATGTCATGATGCTATTTCTTCTGCCGCTTGCCTCCCTCCCAGAGTTTCTCTCTCTGTTTTCCATAAGAAAGCATTTTCTAATAATTTTCCTAATCTGATACTAAAACAGAAAATCTCTCACATGAATGGTGATCTTAACAAGAAATAATGCAATGTGCTGGCCACTTTTTATAATGAATACCGTTAGTTTTTTAGTCTCGTTTTTCTATCTTGTCATAGATTTTTTATTTTTTTTTGCTGCATTTAACTTCAAGATCATTCACACTTTCCTTTATTTCTTCTTTTCTCTCATCTGTCAATTTATGATTCCTATTACTGTATCTGACCACCTCAGACATATTAGGATTTATTCTCACAACAGCCTGTGTGATAGGGCAGTATTACCCACATTTTACAGTAGGTGAACTGATTAAATTACTTGCCTCAGGTGCAACAGGTCTGTCTTCTCCACCCTTTGGACCTCCTCAAACAACCTGGATACTTATGCAATTGTGAGCACTGCTGTATTATTTATGGAGTCCCCTCCACTAGTTCATCAGTACTGCCTTATGCAGCAACATGCATTTGGTCCTTAGCCCACTCTCCTCAGAGGAAGAGGGAAAGATCTCCTCATCTTGAGATCCTATCTCCCCATCAGCCTTTCCCTTTACACTTCCTTCTTGTCCTTTAACTGTTCCCAGCAGATGAGTTGATTGCTTTCATTAGCTCATCAATCTCCTGCCTAATTAAGCCACTGAGCACCCATCTCCCAATTGAGTCCACTGCAGGGGGCAATAGCTAGTTCCTTTAATGAACAGAATGCTGGGTCAGCTCTAGGCACATAGTGATCTGTCACACAAGGTCACACAGTAAGTTTGTGGCAGAGCTGAGAATTTAATTCTAGTGCCTGAATCAGAACACCATCCTTCTTATCTCTGAGTGGAAATACTTGGTCCTTTCCCTAGACTTTTAGGGGATGATTCACCACTATTTTACTCCAGTTTTCCCCTAGTAGCCCCACTAGAATAAAAAGTTACAGCAGCATAAATTTGGCATTACACAGTGGTGAGTCAGGAATTTTGTTTGTACTTACATTTATAATTAGCACTTTTTCCCACCCTCCATGTACAACACCTGCAGCTCTCTTCTGCTTCTCAGTTCCTTTGGTAATCAGTCCCATGTGTATCTTCATAAGTCTAAGTGCTTTTTACAATGCATAGTTCTTTTTGAAACATGACAAATACTGTATATATCACAGAGGAGAGAAGAGCCAAATTAATGATCACCTGAGATTCATTTTCACCATTGGTCCCATGTGTTATGGATTTCAGTTTAAAGCAAAATGGATTTGTTAGTCACAAATTTTAAACAAGGTGTCCTGTTAGTCAGCATAGCATGAGTCATGTCTGTGCCCACGTTATTAACAAGCTTTTTACCATTCCATTTTTGAGCACAGTTCTACTCTGCTCCATTCAATATGATATCTGTCTGTTTAATCTCTACTTCATTACACAGTTGAACAGACATTTAAACTGGCATAAATACCTATATGGTTGGAAACATGGTGGAGTAAGATAAAGTCGGGTCTTATTATCCACTTACATTTTAACTGCTCCCCAGTTTCAAGAGAATATTAGAACTCTTTGTGATGAAAGTGCATTTGATGCTTCTCTTTTCCTCTTGCATGTTTTCCTGATCTGTAATCCAATAATAGTTTATCCCTAGACAGTTTCAGCCTTAGCAGAATGCAGAAAGAAAGGTTACTGACTACTAACTGTGGTTCTTAAAGAACGTGGTCTTTGTATATTCACAAGTCCAGAATGTACCTCTCCAGGGACTCTGAACATTAGGAATCTTCTAGGCAGGAATTTCCACTGGGACTGCAAAAGCACTACCTCATGTAACTGACTTCTCTGAGCCCAGGCCATGCATTCCCCAGCTGCCTTTGTGTGTTCTGCTGTGCCTTAAACTCCTTTAGAACTCTTAAAACACTAGTAAGTATTGTGGCTTCCAAAATCAGGCCTGCCCAACAGTGACTTGGCTGTATTCTGATTACCCTCTCTCTCTTAAAAACACCCTTACCTGTAGCCGAATAACTGACTTACTTTAAGGAAAAAAAATATCACATAAAACTACAGAAGATGAAAATTTGTTTGTTCAGGTGACTTTCTGTGACTGACCAAAGACTGGTTAAAAAGCTTAGTAAACTGGGACAATAACACTGCAACACCTCTGAATACAGTGTGTTTACTGTACTGATAAATGGTCAGTGTATTCATGCCTGTGAAGCCAAGATTTGTTTGACTTTCTTTCCTTTTCTTTACTTGCTTAAACCTAAATATTTAATGTTCTGGGGTCTGCACAGATAAATGGGGCCCAGTGCCAAGTTTGGCAATGCACCACTGAGGATCTGAACTATTACAAAGCCAAAGAGAGCTATGTATATAAAATTATGTCAGTATCAGTTGTAATAATCAATGGGCTTTTTGTTTCACTTCATTGCTTGATCCAGCATCTGCTACATTTCCATAATAAAAAATGAGTGGTTTTGAAGAATGTATTTTATTATATATTAAGTGTTATATTTGAAAATCAATAGTGTTGCACACGACTGCATTCCATCATTACAAGAGAGTTCTCCCCACAGATTCTTCTTAAATTGCAAACATTAGCAGCAATTGGTGATGTTTACTCCTCTCCATAAAGCCTACATTTGCACATACCCCTTAGAATGTTCAGCACCTCCTTCCAATTCAGCTTAACACACATCTTTATGAAGTACTGGATCCATACATGTGGAAGGCAGTAGGCTGGGAGATGGGATAGAAGAACAACATCATTACTCCCCAACCCACTGAAGAGGTACAGTGCCTGGGCCCTGTTGCAAGAATGGGAAGTAGTGTGAACGCAAAGCAATTGAAAATATGCCACACATACACCTAAAGGTCACTGGGGGTCGCCACCAGCCTCCTCCTCCTCTCCCACCCCCCAAATAGTTTCACCACTGCTCAAGACTTCTTTAGCTGAGGTAATGCTGACAATTGTTTCAACCTCCACAATGTGGAACCCTTCTTTATGGGGGATCTGGGACCTGCTCCCTCCAGGAGAAATGCTAACAGGTGGATGGAGGAGGCAAGAGGAAATACATATGCACAGGGCCTCAGAGAATGGCTCTAGCTTTTGCATATTCCCCAAGATCCCACAAGGATCTCATAGTATCCACTGTTTGTGGGAGCTAAACTCCTGCTTCTTCCCAGGAGTAAACCCTGCCCCAACCGGAAACTGTGTAGGAAATATTGCCATTCCTTGTGCATAATTTTGCCCCCATCCCTGAGACGGGGTGGTATTGCTCAATATGGAAATATTAGACATTGATACAATAAACTAAACCCCAAATGCTGTGAAATTAACATATAAGTGTTGTAAAACAAAAATTTAATTTTTTTATGCTTCCTCCCTGATCTAGCTCAATTTTAGCACAATATTAATTCTTTCATGTGACTATTACCCATACTTGTTAAAAACTTTTCCAACTACATGGCATAAAGTTGTGTAATTTTCTATTCTTGTTACAATCCATGTCACAGAAATAAAATATCAGAACATTAGTGTGTTTGAGTTTCAGTGAATTATTGTTGCTTATAATGCACAACTTTGACCTTTTCAGTATTCTGCATTTTGAGTGACTATGCATGCCACTTCTTTGTTTACAGCTCCAGTAATACGTACAGTGGAGAACTGGATGCCAGCAATTCAATGTAGAAAACAGCAAAATATCAAAGTAATGCAGTCTCTGTGGTGCCACATTTCACACAATACCTTGCTGTATATGATTATTCAAATCCTCAAGATCCCAAGTTTCAGGAAGAAAAGAAAAGTACCAAAGATGATTCATGTAAAACTTTGATTATGATAATGGAACAACTTTAGTTTTGTTGGTGTCCTAAGTGAAAATATTTTTCACCATCCCACTTGAGCACAAAGTTCAAAGGAAAGAAAAAGTTGAGACTACAATTATAAATAAAATGGTGGTGGAGGGGAGTGCTGGTAGCAACACCTATTATTAAGGTTGCCCTACATTCCTTATAATTTTGGACTAAAATTTTACATGCCAGGTTTCTGCCTGAGGCTGAAGTTTTTGGAACATTTCAGCAAAAATTGTCCAATTGTTTCTGAGAACAAGGCTAGGAAAAAATCTGTTGTTTTGCCCATGTTAAAAAAATTCTGGCACCTTTTTCTTTGAACAGCTCTAAAACCACTGCTCCGTAGTAGGAGGGACTTGAAATTTAGAAGGGCTGTGACCTTTACATCAGGGGTGTGCTTTGTCCTGTTCCTGTGAAAACCCACCCACATTTGGCCAACTTATAAGCAATTCAAAAAGTTTGCATATGCTCAGTAGAAACTTGACAGAGCTTTGCTGCTAAACACTCCAAAGATTCCATCCTCACTGAGCGTGTTGCCTCCCCTCACAACTCCTACATGTGACAAGATTGTGCATTCACCATCCCCAAAGAGCAGCTGAGCATTCTCCAGACCAGGGCGACAAGGGTTAAATTGGACTTTCTCTATAATTGCTGCTTTGCACTAGGGTGAGGCAAGACACTGGAACTGAGATGAGGGAGCCTGTCTCTCCTGTGCTCTCAATAACATGAAGGAGGAAGCCACTGGATTGGAATATAGAGGGTACAAAAGCTGAAGCAGGAGGCAGGAAAAGGACAAGAGACTAGGAATCTGGTGAAAATGGGAATGGGGCATGAGGTGGGGGATAAATTGTGACTGGAACTGGCGGGGCAAGGAGACTGGTACTGGGGGTTCAGGGGGAGGGGATGCTGGGACTGGTTAAACAAGGAGACTTGGACAAGAAGCAGATAAGGAAAATGGACAGGAGGACTGGGAGTCAGTTAGCTTTGTGTGGGAGGAGAACACTGAGACTGGACAAGGAGCTGAGGGATGTTGGGAGACTGGGACTGGCTGGGTAAAGAGATTGGGACTAAGAATCAGTGCGTGGGGAATCGAGGTGGGGGAAGATAGATAGATCTCACAAGGAGCTGAGGGGATTCTGAGAGAAAACTGGGACTGGTTGAGCAAAGACAATGGGGAAAAGAGCCAGGGACGGGTGAGACTGGGTCAATGAGCCAGAGAGGGCATGTGTGGATAGACAAGGAGCATGGAAGGAAGACTAGAACTGGAATCCAGTGGGTGGGGTGCGGAGGGGTGATACAGAGGAGATGGACAGCAGAGAAATAGATTCAGAAATCTTAGGTTCCATTCCAGACTTTGGAGGGGAGTGTTCACTAATGGGCAAAAAGACTCTTGACCCCTTCTGTCCTGGCCCTTCTAGTCTGTCTCTGACTCAATCCTATTTCTTCCCCACCCCTAATTCCTTGTATCAATCGGGCTCATTCTTCTCACTTAGCCCGTCCCAGTCTCCACTCCTCAGGTTTCTCATCCCTGTCATAGTCTCCTTGCCTAGCAAGTCTTACCCTCTCTCATCTACTCCCCAGCCCAATCTCCTTGCTCATTCATTCACAGTTCCATCCCTGATGCTCACCTCCTGGCCAACCAGTCCCAGTTTCCTCCCCTGCTGGATCCTCATGTAGTCACTCTCTCACCTGCACCCTGGCCTCCAGTTGCCACCTCCCACACCACCCATATTCCCTTTCCTTGGGCTCCTTCTTGTCTAATATTAGTGGCTTCTTATCCCAGTCCCAGTTAACCCCCCCTACCCTGGTTCTTCATCAGATCTATCTCCCCTCATGCTTTACCTCCTTCCCCCCCATCCCACTGGTTCTCAGTCTCCTTGCCCAGCCAGTCCAAGTCTCCCTCACTGCTCCTCATGCAATCTATGTCTCTCCTCACCCCACTGACTCCCAACCCCACACCCCTTTTCCCTCCCTGGTCTCAGCATGGGAAATTTCAGTCCAACCATTTAAAGTTTGGCAAAGTTTTAACCAACTGGATTTTACAATGTGAAATGCCAGGCTAGGCAACCTTAATAATAGGAGCTTCTACAAGCTCTGCCTATAATTAGGTGTTCCTCCCATCTTCCAGATATTCTCTCCCTTTCTCTTTTCTGAGTTTTCTCTCTACCCCCTCCTGACTCCTCTCTCTCTCTCTCTCACACACACACACACACACACACACACACGTGCACATATGCATTCTCCACTTCTCTCTCCTCTGCTCCTGACTGAAAGAATCTTTGGAGGTACATAAGAACAACCATACTGGGTCAGACCAAAGGTCCATCTAGCCCAGCATCCTGTCTTCAGACAGTGGCCAATGCCAGGTGCCCCAGAGGGAATGAACAGAACAGGCAATCATCATGTGATCCATTCCCGGTCACCCATTCCCAGCTTCTGGCAAACACAGGCTAGGGATGCCATCCCTGCCCATCCTGGCTAATAGCCATTAATGGACCTGTCCTCCATAAGGAGGAGGTAAGAGGTAGGAATCACTCTGCTGTCATAATGCACAGTTCAGCCAGCAGGTGCATAGCAATTCTACTTCCTGCTGCTATCAGGGGCTGTGTAGAGCAGCTGCTTTCCTAGCTGCCACAGGTGGCATTTCTTTATGCTCAAAGTTGTTGAAAGCACATAGGCACCCAGGTAACAAAGGGAGAATAGGGTGATCAGAAGCTGTGGGAGAAGTGTTGGTTCAGGAGGATCTTAATGTGCCACCAAACTGGCACTGGGGTTTTTGGAGTCCCCAGAAGCACAAGGCTGCATTGCCACCTCTGATATGATGCAAACTTAGTACTATCAGACATGACACTCCCCATTGCCAAGAAAATCCAACTCTGAGTGCCACAGATAACCTTTCTCCTCTTCAAACTCTTAGTACTGTAATTGCAATCTTGTATTTCTTTATAGATGTCAGAACTGGGTTTTTTGACATTGTGCAATAGTTAGCGTTAGGCTTAGACAGCTGCATTCACGTAATCCAAGCTGACAGCTATGGCATGAAAAATCCAGTAGATGTTAAACAATACTTTTCTGATTTATTGTAACATGCACATCTCTTAAGGTTGTGGCCTGACTCTTTCCATTACTACTTTACTTCAATTTAAAACACCTTAATCGCAGCATAAGGTCATGTCCCAGTTAAGCAGTGAATACCAGGGCTGGGTTATAGACCTGGATCTTTTCCAGAGCATGTCAATTCAACTTCACCTGCAAGGATGTTGAGCAGAGCATCCAAGTCCAATTATCTACCTTCCCCACTTCAAATAATGTCAGGGTTGGGCCTTCCATGACTTACTACTAGTTAATGGCTAGAACGGCAAGCACGAGTCCTCCCTCAGCCTCTTGCACAGCTGCACAAGGGCCACAAACAATAGCAATCTCTGCACTCACTGTGCTCTGGAAAGTAGAACTCTGTAAAGGATGCAAATAGGAGGCGAGGCCTGAGGGAGGGAGCAGATTATTCATCTCTCCATGTACAAGGAGAAGCACTGAGGAAAGACCAGGTCTCCCAGAGACACAATTTTCTCCTGCATTCTTCCTGGTACTACATCCTGCTTAAAAGCCACAATCTAGCCCTGAAAATAAGTAGAACCCTGCACGTGTGTACTCACCATGTGCTATACAATAGAGGTGGTTGAAACATCTTCACCTAAATTTTTTTCCATAGAAATTGCGATTTTTGTCAAAACCAAAATGTTTGGTGGAAACATCAATTCTGACAAAAAATTCCTCTGGAAGGTTTCTCAGGTCCAGAATGGAATGGGAGGAGGGGGTGAGGAGAGGGTGGTTGGTGGAGGGGGAGCTGGATGGAAGAGAAAGACAGAGCACGAGTGGGGATTTGAATGTAGGTCTACTGCATCCAAAATGAGTGTCCTAACCACCGGGTTATTAATCATTCAGGGGTGCTTGTGGTTTTTTTTGTGAATGATTTTGAAAGTTCTTGTTTTATCTCCACATCAGACCAAAACCAGATTCTGAAAACCTGAAATTGTTCCTGAAAATGAATTGTTTTCCAGCCAGCCCTACTATGCGTTATGCTCATCCTAAATACTCTAACTTTTAAGGTTTGTTGGCATGAGCACTGAATAATTCAACACATGTACCCCAGTATGCCCATACACAAACACCACCTCACACACAGAAAAAATGCAAAGTCACCTCTATCTCTGAACCAAAACCGTGTGGGGAAAGGAGCTAGTTGTTCTCCTCAGTACCAAAAGCCTCATCTGCCTCTTGTCAAGAATAAGAAAAGCTCTCCCATGCCTTTGTGAGTGCCAAAAGCCTCCAATGTCTCCTACCTAGCTGCCAAAACCTCCATTATTATAAATACTATTATTATTCATTTATTATTTGTACTGTGGTACCAGCTAATAGGCCCATACACGGACACCTATTCTAGTAGGTACTATAGAATTACAACTTTCCCCCACACAACTTCTATAAGGCAGTTATGCTTTTTAAGTATAAAACTCTGAAGCCATTAAAAATGAAAAGTATGAGGTTATGTAATAGGAATTGAATAGAATATAAAAATAAATATCAAGGTACACTAATCAGATTATATTATCCTCTGCTGGGGAGGGGCCAGGAAGGGTGAAAGGCTTGGAGGGTGGTGGTAGTGGTGGTGGTGGTGGGGGGAAGGAACGTACAATATTATTTAGGTCTAATGTGCCTAAAAGTCTACAGGGGCATAAAGCTGTGGATTCTGCGATTTTCCAATCTTTTGAGGGTAATTTCTAAGGATAGATGAATATGCTGTAATCTGCATTTGACTGTGATTTTATTTTTAAAGAGACTCTGATTTACTTACATCCAGTTAGATGTTTAAGGCTGTAGGTAATAGTATGAGTAAATCTCAGAGAGTTTACTGGTTCTGGGCAGATAAGCACTAAGAGCTTGATTTTTCTGGAGTTCACATACATCATTGCACACCTAATTTACATACATATTTATGGTGATTTGGGGAACAAATAAGATATTCATGTGCCCAAGCATCCTATAAGATACCTAACCTGTGTCCTTCAATGCACTGTGTGTGTGAGAGTGAGAGAGAGAGACAGCTGTTCACAAAAACAGGCCACCCAAATACACATACACATTGTCTACACATTATGCACTGCTAAGATTTTGAAAATCAATCCCCCGGAGGTTCTGACCCTTATTTAGATTACCCAAAACCCAAACTTGCATGTCTGTGAAGCTGTGTTGTAATTCTTGTCAAGGGAGACTTTCTCGTAATATTTTCATCAGCACACACTTCTGGTTTCAGCATTACTATTTCTGGACCCATCTGGGGCCAGGAAGCACAGAGATATGAAAACATGAAAAATAGAAAAAATCATTTAAAAAAAACCTCTCAACTTCCAAATGGCTCAGGTCCTGCTGAAGTTTAGGCAAACGTTTGGGTCATGTTTTTACTCACCCCTAGCATTAAAATAGGAAAAGTAAGCTCATACTCTTGAAGAGAAACTCTTTATGTAAATCCTTTTTCTGGGCATAAATACCATCAGCTATCCTCAAGGCCCACCAATACGAACAAAAGGAGAAGAGAGAACAAGGGGAAAAAGAAAGCAAGAGTTATTAACCTGTGAAAGGTCTCCCAGATCATTGAACATTTCCTTTCTTTGAGGCTCTAAACTCTTGAGTGCTAGCACTGTTTATTATTTGTGTTTCATATATCACGCTTAACAAATACACAAATAGTATATAATTGATAATGTTGTCAGCTGGGTAAACGTGCCACCAGCTATACAACATACTGAAATGCAGAATCTATTCCTATCAATCAAAAATCTAAAAGAGGAAATTATTATACATTCTCTCCCTAGAAGGAAAGAATCAATTTGCAGGAAAGCATTCATTATAATTATCAGACTGGCCTTATCAGTGTTTGCCAGGCTTGTGAAATGTGTTGCCAGCAATCTGGCTCAGCTACACCTCCACCCTATGCAGGCAGTTACCGACCAGATCAGAGGCCACATCCATGCTGCTGGCTGTGTCACAACCCAATGGCTCCCTCCCTCAGAGGGTCCCCTGAGGAGGCAAATCAGCATTGTATTTTGCTAACGCTGTTGCAGGCATCGCAAGGCAGTTTGGGAAGGGTTAAAAGTGTGAGTGTGGAGTGAAAGGTTCCTTTGCAGGTTACGAGAGGCCATAGAGGGAAGAAGGGAAAAGGGAATGGGTTAATTCGATGTTCCAGCTAGGTCTGAAGATAAGACGCTGACTCCAGCCCAAGGCCACGGCACACATCCAACTCTCGGCTGCCTGCTGAGAAAGACGGGGTCCTGGATTCCAACCCCCTCCAGCCATGAGAAAGGAGGATTCAGCTGAACAGAACTGCAGGGGCTGCGAAAACTAGTGAGAAAGTGAAGGCCAGCGAGGGGGAAAACAACCGTTTCACGTCCCTGAAGCTACTGTGTTTTGGGAAAGCTGAGGAAGCCACAGAAAGCCGGTTTGAACTGGTACAAAGAGCATGGGGGACAGAGGCCCCTGAATGAGACGCCCCCAAAAGACCCCAGGACTTAAAACTCTCCTGAGAGCTGAAGCAAATCGGAGATCAACAGCAGACCCTGGATGGCCTGTGCACAGGACAGAACTCTCATCCACTCTTCCCCCTCTTCTTACATTACATCCAGGCTTGGCCAGCCTCGAGTCATGCGTGTGTGAGTATGAAAGTGGGTTAGGGCTGGGGCACTAATGCTTTCTTTCTTCCTCCGAGTGACATGGGAACATTCCCAGCACTCACCGCTGTTATTTTATTAATAAAGCTTTAAAATTTAGTCACTTGGTGTGCTCCTTCATCTCCTCCCCTAATGATCCTGCGACCTCAGCCTGATCACCTGATGCCTCAGGCAGATTGGTAACTTAAATCTGTCACAGCTGCCTCCCTTGCCCAAAGGTGAGTGCAGGATTGTAGGATAGCATTCAGAGGGATTCAAAAAGACCAAGAGGGAGAACAAATAACTGGTAATGAATGTGGGAGAGATTGAATAAGGGTAGTGGAGAAAGACGGTGAAGTGGAGACAAGTCTGAGAGCTAGGGTGGAGAAAAGGTAAATGGGAAGAATTAAGCAAAAGAATAAGAGCGAGGAGAAAAGGAGAAAAAGGAAAAAGAGATGCTAAAAGCATAAAAAATGAGTGAGGAACAGGCACCATTTATCTTTCCCTGCCATTCCCCCACACCCAGCTGCCAAATCCTCCTGGGCATACCTCCCTGACCCCCCACTAAACCATACCCTATAAACCTCCCTCCTCCGGGCCAAGGGCCTTGGTTTTTTTAATCTGGAAAACCTAGGTACCTTATAAACTTTTTTAAACATAAACACAGCCAAGCTATGAATTATTGTAAACATTAGACAGCTCAGTGTTTCAAAGGGACCTTCCTATGTATTTCTTTCTTTCTTTATTGCATTCCTATTCAGGTTGTCAGATATAAGGCTTTTTGACAGTTCATGTTCTACTGATAGCAAAAAAAATCTTGAGAGTCCCTCTTGAGTCACAGAAGAGCAGAAGTAGCTTTTGATCATTTTATGTTTCAAAAGATATGTACAGCAGAAGCCCCATGAAGGTTCAGCCTGGGGTGGCTGTGAGAGGACTATGAATATAGCCTGTGATCTTTAGAAAAATTCAGTAAGACACTTCCAACCCTTATGATCAGCCTGCATTGTTTTATACCCAACTTCATATTTTCAATGCTAACCTTTGCAAGGAACAGGGCTAATAACTTGAAAGAAACCAAATATTCTCCTTTCTGTTTGCAGGTACTCCAAACTATGTAGGCCTGCAACTATGAGCTTTGCAGGCCTGCAAAAACTGACTCTGAGATCCCCCCCTTCCCCTGTTTCTTTATGTGCTTTTCACAAGTGTCCATTTACCTGTGTCTCTATTTGTTCTAGGCCGACTCCATATACTGGACTAAAAATGGGTAAACACAAGAATTTTGAATCCAAGCCACCTACTCTCTAACAAAATTAGGATGTTTTGATGCAGTGTAATCCAAAATTCTACCCATCCTGCTTTGCATTTTGCAAACCCAAACTTCTATTAGTGGGGTTTAATAAAGCCTACATGTGACCTCCTCATTCTATCTCTGTTATATACCAATATCTTGCATGTGGTGTATGCAGCTTTTTGTTATATGTGTGCTACTTCTTTAAATACCCAGGAACTCTGAGCTAATATACAAGTAATTCTAGATTGAATGCACATGTTTTGGTCTGTATAGATTGAGACAACATTGCGGAATGGCTACCAACACTGTGCATTCTTGTTGGGAATGGTGGGGAGGAGGGAGAGTAGATGTTTATGTAAGAGAGATAAGCTGTGTTCCCCCCTTTAAAATCCTAGCATTATGCTATATGCCTTTTCTAGCACTATCAAGTTGATCCATGTAAAATTAAAGAAATATTGATTGCCAGTCAAAAAGCTATTAAGAAGAGTCTTTTATTTCTAATGAGTTATGTAGATGAATTGAATAGCAGCATTCAACAGTTCTAAACAAGTGAGGAGATGATTTGTGAATTTCCACTTACTTCAGCAATATTCTTTTCTTTTTGAGACTAGGTGTTAACTGCTTCGAACTGTGGTAAATGCAGACCTGTGCCAAGTCCTACAAGTTTGTCATCTGACACACATTCCATACATGTGGATTGTGTTACTCCAGTGCTCTTCATCCAATTTATTGCTTCTGAGACCTATTTCATATGAAGCTTTTTTTTTTTTAATCCCTTGCTTCCTGAAGCGTGCTTTAACAATTCCATCCTTGTGCAACTCTTGTGGGTAGGGGAAAGGTTAGGCCTCTTGTCTTCAATCACAGCACATATCTTAACAGTTTCTAAGCACACTCTTGTTTAGATTCAATCACAGAAACTCAGGGTCTAAATATGGTCAGTCATGCAAATTCCTCAAAAATGAATTCTGTAAAATATTTTCCTCAAATATTTATTCTATTTACTAATAAAAAATAGAATGGATTTGTTTCAACTGCACTTGCTTACTGCAGATATTTTAGCAAGTAAGTTTCCTAGCAAGAATAGTATCCAAACCAATTCAAGTTCAAAGAAATTCTGCAGAACATTCAGGAAAACAAATTTTGAATTCATACAATAATTGCAAGGATTTGCACCAGAAACATAGTTCTAACCATCAGATGCATCAGGAAACAGAAATATTCCACACAACTTGTGTCCAACCAAAACAACTCAAAAGTATAATTCTGAATATCAATAACTCACTAAGAATGAGCTACAGAACAAGAATTGTTTGCAAAAATTATTCAGTGCATAATTTTAAATAACCTATATATCTGAGAATATTGTGGTCTGCTTGCAGATAACTCACAAACAAAAAAGTTGAAAATAATTAAATAAGTTAATTATGAAATATTCACCATTCACTTCTATCACATAGTACAATATTTCTTCTGGTTTTCTTAGGTATTTTTAATTAGGAACTTTGAATAATAAAGCAATGTGATACCATGCAGCATGTGCCATTTTAAAAAGGTGCATCTTGACTTTTTAATATGAAATAGAATGTGCAAGTTCTATGTGGGTATCAAATTCCATATCAAGTAACACCAAGTAATAAGTTAATACCATGTAGTATGTGTCGATTTAAAAAGATCTCTCTTGACTCTAGAGACAACAGAATGCATGAGGACTAACCAGGCCTCAAAATGAATAACTACAATTTCATTCACTCTTACTTCATGTATCCCCCTCTGAGTATTTATTAATCTGCTGATTTATAACCTATGTATTAATCCTCTCACATCACACAACAAATTAATCAGGGAGATTAATTATTTAGTTCAACCACATATGTCTGGAAAAGGTAGAATGATTTCCCCTTCTAATTATAATATTTAATTTTGTTCTGTTTATTCTTCAGCTACCGTATTATACATTGGTAGTGTTTTACTTAAATTTAATTTTATCTTTCTTTAAGGTAAAGAGGTTACAGGCAAAAGTGATCGTTTATCTTTCACGGAAACAGCTGACAACACTACTTTGCAGTTCAGAACTTTTTCATAATTACATCTTTGGCCTTGAGGACAAATTGTATACCTCATCAAATCCCCTGGTTTCGCAACTGAGTAACTTTAACAGCCCTTTAATACCACTTGCTGCTACTGTAATTCAACTCTGATATAAAAAAATAATCTTTGCCTTATGAGTTCTGTCAAAGTCCTGTTCAAGTTGAAGCATTTTATATTTTTAGGCTCTTGTAAATCAATCCCATAGATTCGTTACATTTCAGCAGGATGTTTGTATGTTAAAACTTTAAGAACAGAGATTATTTCTTTTGCTGATACCATAGGTGAAGGATCCTATATTGCTATTGATCTGTGTATTAGAGCTTGGGCCCACTTCTGTCAACTTCACTGGGAAGAAGATTTGGACCCTTTGGTCTCACTCAGGAAAGCATTAAGCATATGCTTAAGCCCATTCCTATTCAGGACAGCTCTTACACATACTATAAGCATGTTCTTCAGTCCCATTGACTTCTATGGGAATTAAATATGTGCTTAATATTAAGCATATGTATAAGTGCTCTCCCAAATAGGAATGCTTTCTTGATTCAGTGCCTCAGTGCCTGATCTAAAGCCCTTTGAAATCAGTTGGAGTCTCTTTATTAACTTCAATAGGCTTTGGATCAGGTTCTATGCGAGGATTTCTGATGTCCTAAAAAGTGAGGGGCCAAGCTCAAAAGGGTTATCTTTTATCTATAATTATGGTCAAAAATTCAACTAGAACAGGATCTTCCAAGTTTTCTAGTACTTCTTGGATCACAGTCAGGTCTCAAGTACAGGCTCAGAAAGAACAAGCTTTCTGGAAATATAATTGCTGCACTTCGGATTCAGATACCTGCCAAAACCAGGAATTTCAGAAGCAAATGAACATAGGAGATAAATGAACCAAACTGTTAAAACCAAACCAAACTCTCAACACCTCAAAACCCCCACATTTGGCTTAAGTTTACTTGAAAGTTTTGTGCAGAAGTTTGGGTTCTTATTTTATCCAAACTTGTTTGTCCATTTCCAGTCCTAAAAGTAATGCTTCCTGTTTCCTTCATAGCCCCAGGCACTGCAAATAGCTCCACAGAGGTGCTATGAGTCTACCCATGAGGCACTTTCTGCAGGATAAGGGACCAAGAGTGTAACTCCAATGTTCTAGTTTAAGCTCTGCCACTAACCTCTCTGTGACTTCCGGCCAATCAAATAGGCCAAAATGTTCAGAAGTATGTCTCAGTTTTGAGGGGCTAGGACCAGATTATTAAAGGCACCCAACAGAGTTTACTGAGTTCAGTGGGAGTTACTCCGAAGAAGTGGGTTGTAGCCCACGAAAGCTTATGCTCTAATAAAT
>NW_020664417.1:46879284-46913521 GCF_002925995.2 Terrapene triunguis | reverse complement strand
ATAAATTTGTTAGTCTCTAAGGTGCCACAAGTACTCCTGTTCTTTTTCCAAAAAAAGAGGGCACCCAGAATTACAGGTTGATTTTTAAAATGTAGACATTCACTTCTCAGTGCCTTAGTCTGGTGAAATGTAAAATGGATAGTTATCTACCTCACAGGAATGTTGTGCTGATTAACTAGGTAGTGTTGATTAGGCACTTTAAATATACACTGTAGGGCTAATTTCTCCTCTTAGCTACACTATGTAACTCCATTTATTTCAGTGGTTTTCATATGTGTAGCAGAGGGCAAATTTCCTCAGTAAACTGTTATAAAAATGTTAATTAGTACCAGTTAAACTGAGAGGGCATACTGAAATAGCTGGAGATTAAAAAAAAAGACTATTGAAATTCATGAGGTTCTTCCAACTTTCTCTCTATCAATCCAAGGCCAGAGGAAACATTCAAATATATAAAGTAACATATTATAATACAGCCTTTCCATGTGTGAGAGTTTTAAAATGCAAATGCAAGAATACTTATACACAGTATAATTTATTAACATGGTAGGCAGTATTTCCTCAAGTTTGTCCCAGTCCAAAATTATTACTACTTTATACAAAATAGTCTGTTTCATGTTTTATTGGAATGATTTTTTGCCATTATAAATAGATCTACAAGAAAAATGAATATGATTTAGCTGAGTAACATTCATTGAAATTTTGGTACTTCATTGCTTCACTTTTACTAACAAAGGTGTTTTTTTCTTAATCTGAAAAGATCTATAGTACTATTTACTATTCAGAAATAATGTTTATTTTTCAATATGTGAGGGAAAATATAAGTGCAAGTTTAAACTGTGGATCATATCCTGAGGCAGCCCAGGGATATCTCACTGTACAAGTTTCCATCAAATGAAGAAAACAGACCTACATCTTCCAGTCCCACATCAGTCCCAAGGACATTTGCCATGCTATAAAAATAAAGGTATTGTAAATCTTCTACCATATTCCCTCCTTCTCTGTATTGCATTGTTACTGATCTGAAGACTAAACATTCCTTATGACGATTACACTGTACAATATTTTGTCTACATGTTTTGCTGAAGTAGGCAATTTAGGTCCTAAACAAAAGACTAAAAGATGATTATGTAAATATCCAGTAAAGCAACATACAGAATGAAGGAGAAGCATGTTAATTCAACATGCCACTGAAGAGTATTCTATAGACAAAATGAAGAGTTTTAAAATAACCTTCCAAAAAGGAATCTCACAGAAATAGCTTCAATCCTAAACAACATCAGGATTTATCTATTAGGTTTCAGAGTAATAAATAATAAAAATTAAACTCTTTCCAGCACAGTTTATGCTTTCACTGTAGCAGCCATCCCTATTCCTGTAAAGGGGCTCTCTGTAAAAACAACCTGCCACTGCTAAAAGAGAGACAAGCAGCTGGGGGGGAGGGAGGGGGCGGTTAGTGGGTCACAGATTTTTGTAATAAGCCATAAATCCAGTGTCTCTATTCAGTCTATGATTTTTAGTGTCTAGCAAATTTATGAATTTAAGCTCCCAGGCTTGTCTTTTGACAGTGTTATGCAGCTTTCCTTTGAGGATGAGGACTGAGAGGTCAGATATAGAGCGATCACTTTGTGAAAAGTGTGCACCCACAGGTGATATGGTGTTTTTGTCTTACCATTTTCCTGGGTGAGTTCACTGACGAGCATGGTGATTGTCTGGTTTTCAGCATTGATGTCACATTCCCAGTCAGCCAGGGAAGCTAATGATCCAGCCAGCAGACCAAATTTGCTGATGAATCCTGGTCACGTGCCACCTGAAGCATTTTGGGCATATGCTAAGAAGAAGACTCACATAGTTGTCATTGGGGCATTTAGGGCACTGGACGAAGCACACCGCGTGTTGTGATAGGCATGGGTAGGACCTCTGGATCTTGAAAGATGTGTTGTGGGGGTATTGATCATTGTAGCTTTTGCTAAACATTAAAAATCATGGACTGAATAGAGACATTGGATTGACGGTTTATTACAATAACCCATAATCCACTAACAAACCTCCCTCCCTCCCCCCCCCCCCCCCCAGCTGCTTCCCTCCCATCCTTTCTTCCCTCTGACTGGAGGGATGTTAACAGGCCACTTCAGCTTGAATGATCCTTTGAAATATGTGTTAACTACTTATGCTAAACAATCTGTTCAAACCTTATAATTAGCAGGGACACTGTGTTAGTTTCCCAGATTTGAAGAAGAGCTCTATATAAGCTTGAAAGCTGGTCTTGCTCACCAACAGAAGTTGGTCCGATGAAATATATTACCTCAGCTACCTTGTCACTTTAATAACCTGGGACCAACATGATTAAAACAACACTGCATTCTGCTAAAAAAGTCATCTAGAGCACTTTTACTCCCAAAAAGGCTTGCTGGAGGGAGAAGTTAAGCAGTAAACCCTATGGTGGTAGAAGTTAGAGCACATGGGTTTTGTAGTTAATTAATAAATCAAGATAGGAGGGAGCTGAGTGGGTCAGGGCATCTCCCATCCATGCCTTCAGACTGGTGGAGAAAGGGGTGCTGAAGGAATTTCTCCCATCCTGGTCAACAGGAGGGGCAGGAAGATGTTTCAGAGTTGTAGCCAAGAGAGGCAGGAAAACTCTGCTGCATTACTCTGAGTTAGGTTCAGTGAGTCAATTTTTGCCCACAGTGACATGCATTCAGCTCTAAATGAAGTCCATGAGAGCCGGTGAGCATAAATGGTGGCAGGATTAGGCCCCATGTGCCCACTCAGCAGAAGGCCTATGCACCATTTATGTCCCATTTAAGCCCTATTTTGAAGCCTTAAGTAAGAATGAACTAGTGCCTATGCCTTGTTTTTACTCTCTATAAGGGTGAATTTCATCCTCAGTTAGTAAGTGTGAATGTAAATAAAAGGCAAAGTACAATTCTGGATGACTTAATCCTTAAAGTAACACATCTGTAGCTACCTAACCATATTTCAACAGTTTAGTAAATATTTTAATTAATTTTGCCATTGCACAATTTGAACACAATTTTAGAAAGAACTGCATTTGGATGGAAAATTTAAATTTGATGCAATAACAAAAAGACTTTTTTCTTTATAAATACAATCGGAGAAGTCTGAACATGTTAGCTGATCAAACTTCAGCTAGTGCAAAACAGAACTGAATACAGCCTTTATTCCTTTATAAACAAGCACATTGTAATGTATTTGGTTTTCAATGTAATATATTTGTGCACAATTGACATTTTTTATTCTGCATACTACATGATATAATGAGCTGAAACTGCATATGAGCAGTGTTGCATTTGGTTCACCCTTAAAACACTCTTCTTTACCTTTTCCTTTAGCCAAGCAAAGCAACAGGGATTAATGTCGTATCACTTTTATTATTAATATTTATTATTCCTGTAGTTTTGGGGGGCTTTTGAAAATTTCTCTCACTATAGGAAGTCAGTATCCTTTTATTATTTTCACTTCTCAAAATAAAATCATGTTACATACCACAAACAGATTACATATACCTCAAAACACTAGCATGAAGGATTTGACTGCAACATCAAAATTAAGCAAAAAGAACAGGAGTACTTGTGGCACCTTAGAGACTAACAAATTTATTACAGCATAAGCTTTCGTGGGCAACAACCCACTTCTTCAGATGCTATATGCTATATGCATCCGAAGAAGTGGGTTGTAGCCCACGAAAGCTTATGCTCTAATAAATTTGTTAGTCTCTAAGGTGCCACAAGTACTCCTGTTCTTTTTGCGGATACAGACTAACACGGCTGCTACTCTGAAACTTATCAAAATTAAGGAGACTGATTTTCCACCAATAGCAAGGGAACTGTTCAGAAGACTGAAGCTCTGACCTTCACTTACTCTGTTGTGCCTAGAGGTATTCCAGCAAAAGCAGTTTGTGTGCTTACCTATTTGTCTTGATGGGGTCAGAAATCTTTTTTTGTTTTGTTTTCATAATGGATTTTCTTTTCAGACTATATGGAGTGAACGAGAAACATAATTTATTGTTCAAGATGCCACTAAATAGTATAAATCTAATAGGTTCATTTGGAGGAAATATTGGGCATACCAATTTCTTCACACACTCTAAGTCATCAAGTTCTTCCATTTTTTCAGGAGTCTTTACATACCTTTCAAAACAAGATGATCATGTTAGCCTTGATTTGGTACTACAATTTTTGACCAGTGATGCTGGTCACATAGGGAATGAAGATGATTTGTATATTGAATTAGCTGTTGTTGTTTTTTTGACAGTTCTCAAGAGGTTGAACATCAGACTCTTGTTTAAATTACTGTTGGAATTGATCTTACAGCTCCCATTATCATGTGAACTTCAGACAACTGCACAATGGTGATCCTAGAAAGATAACTGGTAGCAATACATTCGCAAACAGGTAAGGCATATTCCAAATGTTGGATGAACTATCAAGAAGTATGTTGTTTCCTGTGTTCTAATACCACTGGAACCAACAATACATCATAGGAGATTCAATCTCTTCTTTGCTTTGGCTGCCATCTTTCTGACTTGTGGGCCAAACTTTAATTGTGAGTGCAAGGTCACTCCAGAGTATACTGAGTTCTGCTCAATGGCAATACCTTCTCCATCCATTGTTTATTTTGCACTATAGTTAAACCTTCTATAAGTTGTAGCAAAGTAAATGAACTTTGTTTTTGCTGGAATCAGCTGGATTTTTTGTTCCTTTGCCCATGTGATTACAATTTCCAAGTCCTCATTCAATTCATTCTTTAATATATCTATTTCATGACCCATGTTATGAAGTGCAATATCATCTGCATGTGGGTATACCGATGATTTCAAGCATCCTGACAGTTCAGAGGAATACAGCAGGAAAAGAAAATGACTTAAAACTGAGCCCCGAGGAACTCCTGTCCTCAGCAGCCTTGGCTTTAAAAAAGTACCTTTTAGTCTTACTGTTTGTTAGAGGGCTTTCCCTTCACCCTCTCCCCTGGTTCTTGTAACACAGACAGAAAGCAGAAGACCAGAAGTCCGAAGTGCAGGCAATGCAATGTTTATTGGGGTTAGTTTCCAGCAAACATGTATACTATAACTCTGACACCGCAGAGATTTGTTCCCCAGTGTCCCATTCCCAGCTCTGATGCCTCAGGGTATGTCTACACTACAGGATTAATCCGAATTTAGATAATTCGAATTTGGGAAACAGGTTGTATAAATTCGATTGTGCGCGGCCACACTAAGCACCTTAATTCGGTTTTTAACCACATTAATTCGGTGGTGTGCGGCCACACTACCCCATTAACTTAAACACAGTAATTCGGTGGTGTGCGTCCACACTAACCCTAATTCGAATTAACAAAATCGATTTAGGCTCTACTCCGTTCGTCGAGGTGGAGTACAGAAATCGATTTAAAGGGCCCTTTAATTCGAATTAACTGGCTCTGTAGTGTGGACGGGTGAAGGGTTAATTCGGATTAACGCTGCTAAATCCGAATTAATCCCGTAGTGTAGACCAGGCCTCAGAGTGTTTACCCAGTGTTCCCCTTCCCAGGTCTGACACCACAGAGCCTTGCCTGTGTTACCATTACCCAATTCCCCCCACCCCATTCCCATTTCTCATTTTCCACCACCTTCTTAGCAAACCCAAATATACCTGCAATGCATGCTCTTGGTCCCACTCCTTACAATGTATGGTCATGTTCTGTTTTGGAGGGTCGTGAGTCTAGGGGCTTCATCCCACCTTTTTTGTATCTCCATGGGAGGAGTGAGGTTATGCTACGGTCAGGGATAGGCATTTCTTTGGCCTTTTAGTGTTTTATACCTTCCCCCCAATTCTCCCTTGCCCCTTCCGACTGGTTGATTGACCTTGCCTTGAGAGACGAACCTGGCAGCCTTCCAATGCATGCTCATATATTACACTCCCACCATATCCCTGTACCACTTTAGTTCCATCTCTTATCTCTCTTCATCCCATCTGCTTGTGGGCAGATGTAACACACAGTGTCTTTGTCCTTTGTTTACACATATTAGTATAAGATATGAGTATCAAAAAGTAAAACCCAAAAGCCTGTTCTTTTCATATACTGTAAGAAATCTCTTATCCAGAGGCACATTTTTTCTCAGTTTCCCATCTCACTGAGTTTCACTAAGAGCTTATTTCAAACTTTATCAAATGGTGCACTGAGACCCAAAGAGACTGTGGTTTCTTTTGTTGGAATCCATCAATAAACAGGCTGGCAGAAGGCCACTCATAGATCCATAATTGAGTGCAAAGACCTGTTGCCATTTGGGGAGGCTGTATTTTCCCTTTTTTTAAAAAGCCAATATAGACACCTAGTTTGTAGCATTGTTTACATTCTCTTGCTCACATTACTGATTAAAGATACAAGCTGGTAGCTGCCTGGAGAAGAGGGATCATTGCCAGTCTTAAGAAGAGAAACTATAACTGCTAACTTCCACCAATTAGGTACCTTCCCTCTTATCTGTGATTCATTTGTGATGTCTAACAGCCTGGCGTTAGCCTTCTTACTAAATTGTTTTATCATATTGATAAAGTTGCAGCCCAGGGGATTTGCCTGGTTCAAGCTTCTCTACTGCATCTTCTCACTCATGTATGAAAAAAATCTTTCTAAAACCAAGGTACTCAGTCAGGTCTGTGTGCACATTTTAAAATTCTGTGTCTTTCCTCATGAATACTCCATCCCACATGTTTTACCACCGCTCTATCCTTATTATATGCGAGCCTGCTAATTTTCAGGTAATGTTTGATCAGCAGATTTTCAGATTTCTTGTCAATTAATGCCTCTATACCTCCACTTTTCAGGCTACTGGTGTTTTTTAAAATTGCAAGCCTTAGTCTGTTTGCTCTCAGTTCACTTAAGTATCATCCATAAAACTTTTCCTCTTTTAAGATCCAGTCTTTCACAAGTCTCTTCCCAATGTTTTTGTCTCCAGCCAGTTCCATGGTGATCTCTATTGAGACTTAGTTCCATCTTCATCCAGCCACTTTATCTCTGGGGTTCTGTTCAACCTCCCATCTAACTTGATTCATTTCCTTAAGTTTTTTTATGCCAGGATCATTCCAGTGTGAACCCCATTTCTCTGGGCATGGTTTGTTTGCTAATTTCTGCATGGCAGATTAAAAAACCTCAAGGATATATTTAATGTTTGAGAAGTAACATTTTAGTGTGTCTGAAACAGGACCAGTCAGCTTTATGAAAAACGTCCCACTTCCTGTTTATCAACTGAAAGCTGATGAGCTTCCTATTCCAACAAGTGAGCACAGGTCAATGATCACTTGCAACATTCACCAAAACATTCCAGATGCAGTTCATGGACATGGTGCTGACAGAGGTGAAAGTAAGCCGGTACAGGCTGGTACGGCGTACCAGCAAGAGCCAGTACGCCGTGCCGGACCGCACCGGCTTCCGCGGCGGGGATTTAAAGGACTCTGGGCTCCCCTCCGGGAGCCCAGAGCCCTTTAAATCCCGCCCGCAGCTCCGGCAGCCGGGCTGGGGCCGGGATTTAAAGGGCTCAGAGCTCCCGCGGCTGCGGGCAGCCCAGAGCCCTTTGAATCCCGCCCGCAGTTCCGGTGGCTGGGCTGGGGCCGGATTTAAAGGGCTCAGAGCTCCCGCGGCTGCGGGGAGCTTAGAGCCCTTTGAATCCCGCCTGTAGCTCCGGCTGCCGGAGCTGCAGTGGGGATTTAAAGGGCCCGGAGCTCCGCGGTGGCCAGAGCCCCGGGCCCTTTAATTTGTCCCTGAGCCCCAGGGGCTCCCAGCCACCTCTGCAGCTGGTAGCCCCGGGTTGATTTAAAGGCCCTGGGGCTCCCAGCCACAGCCGGTGCCCCAGGGCCTTTAAATCTTGAGAGGCCACGCCTCTTCTGGATGAGGCCACGCCCCCTCAGGACTCCGGCAGTACCAGTAAGTCCTGTAAGTTACTTTCACCCCTGGGTGCTGATCACCAGAGTTACATCTAATGCTGACTGTGGGTCATATGATCTTGATATACAAGCCATAGTGCCGTCATTTAATACAACTAAATCACTGTCAGTGATAAAGTCCTCTAGCAAAGTTCCATTGAAATTTGAGTTGGTAACTATGAAATAGGCTGACCACAATCCTTAACATTGCAGGATACAGGGCATGTGTCTGCTATTACTTATACTGACTGTGCAGGAGTACATCTGAGCTTCAGTGGAATTACTTCTGAATTATACTCATGTAAGTGAGAAGACAATCAGGTCATCTGGCTCTGAGTCTTCAGTCACAAGTTGTCAGACTGGATGCAAGAATCACTTGGTGAAATTCTATGTCCTGGTTGTGTGGGAGATCAGATTAGGTTATCAGAATAGTCCATTTTGCCCTTAACAGTTATGAACCTATGAGTACAGGGAGAGTGATCTGATCGAGACATTTTCCCCCTCTGATCAGGGAGGTGGCCCACTAATTCACACACTTTGTAGCTATCAATTTATTGGAATGTATGTTATTGCATTCTGCATCTGGGCTTCTCATGCTTATGACTCTCTTTAGTGTCTTAACCATACCTAGTAATATAATAACGTGTCATATTTCAAACAATGGGTTCAGGGCAGACTCCATGCTAGTCCTGTATTATATACTGTAGGCTGGAAGATCCTGTATAGAAATAACCAATGTATTTGTAGAACATTTTTCTGTCAATGTGCATGAGTGAATCCTAATCAGTTTGAGGGGAGTTACATATGTGCATCAGGAGAATATACCCCTAACAGAGGTAGATGCTGTGCATGTGTACTAGCTATTTTCAAACACAAATAATTCTGGTGATCCAGTTTTCTTTGGCAGACAGGCAAAGTGGTCAGTCAATCATAAGGATTACTGGGACTCTGCAGAAAGCATCTGATATCCCATCAATTTTTGAGCCAGAGTCTGATCTAATTAGTACTCATGAATTAAGGAGTAAGTCAAATAAAGTCAATGGAGTTACACTACTGCAAAACTGGTGTAAATGAGGTAACAATGAGGTATACTTTGTGTCTCTTTAAATATAAACTAGCATGAACAATTTACACCCAACTTTTGTCAAACAAAATTACATCCTGAAATCAGAACTCTTGTCCCAGGTTTCAGCATGATCAGAAATAAGATATATTAGATGCATTATAGACAAACAATGGTTTATCATTTTAAAAGAACATAAGAATGGCCTTACTGGGTCAGACCAAAGCTCCATCTAGCCCAGTAGCCTGTCTTTCGACAGTGGCCAATGCCAGGTGCCCCAGAGGGAATGAACAGAACAGGTAATCATCAAATGATTCACCCATTCATCATTCGCCTGTCGCCCATTCCCAGCTTCTGGCAAACAGAGGCTAAGGACACCATCCCTGCCCATCCTATCTAACAGACATTGATCAATCTATCCTCCACGAATTTATCTAGTTCTTTTTTTGAACCCTGTTATAATCTTGGCCTTCACAACATCCTCTGGCAGAAGAGTTCCACAGGTTGACTGTGTGTTGTGTGAAGAAATACTTCCTTTTGTTTGTTTTAAACTGCTGCCTATTAATTTCATTTGGTGGCCCTAGTTCTTGTGTTATGAGAAGGAGTAAATAACACTTCCTTATTTACTTTATCCACACCAGTCATGACTTTATAGACCTCTATCATATCCCCCTTTAGCCGTCTCTTCCAAGCTGAAAAGTCCCAGTTTTATTAATCTCTCCTCATACAGCAGCCATTCCATACCTCTAATCATTTTTGTTGCCCTTTTCTGAACCTTTTCCAAGTCCAATATATCTTTTTGAGATGGGGCGACCACATCTGCATGCAGTATTCAAGATGTGGGCATACCATGGATTTATATAGAGGCAACATGATATTTCTGTCTTATTATCTATCCCTTTCTTAATGATTCTTAATGATTCCCAACATTTTTGACTGCCGCTGCACATTGAGTGGATGTTTCCAGAGAACTATCCACAATGACTCCAAGATCTCTTTCTTGAGTGGTAATTTAGACCCCATCATTTTATATGTATAGTTGGGATTATGTTTTCCAATGTGCATTACTTTGCATTTACCAACACTGAATTTCATCTGCCATTTTGTTGCCCAGTCACCCAGTTTTGAGAGAACCTTTTGTAGCTCTTCGCAGTCTGCCTGGGACTTAACTATCTTGAGTAGTTTTGTATCATCTGCAAATTTGCCACCTCACTGTTTACCCCTTTTTCCAGATCATTTATGAATATGTTAAATAGCACTGGGCCCAGTACAGACCCCTGGGACACATCACTATTTACCTCTCTCCATTCTGAAAACTGACCATTTATTCTTACCGTTTGTTTCCTATCTTTCAACCAGTTACCAAACCATGGGAGAAGCTTCCCTTTTATCCCTCTTATCCCATGACTGCTTACTTTGCTTAAGAGACTTGTCAAAGGCTTTCTGAAAATCTAAATACACTACATCCACTGGACCCCCCTTGTCCACATGCTTGTTGACCCCTTCAAAGAATTCTAGTAGATTGGTGAGGTATGATTTCCCTTTACAAAAACCATGTTGACTATTCCCCCACAAATTATGTTAATCTATGTCTGACAATTTTGTTCTTTACTATAGTTCCAACCAGTTTGCCCGGTACTGAAGTCAAGCTTACCGGCCTGTAATTGCCGGAGTTTCCTCTGGAGCCCCTTTTAAAAGTTGGCATCACATTAGCTATCCTCCAGTCATTTGGTATAGAAAAGACAGACAAACTTTTATTTCTGGTGGCATTAGGACCTATAATCTTATTAGAGAGGAGAATTCTTGATACAATACAAGAGGGATTTACTAGTGCAGTGGAGCCAAACATCTGTGTTTCACTGTGCAAATTCCGCCCCCCCATTGAAACTGAGAAATAGGTTCTGATTCTTCTTTTTATTAAAGCAGTTTTGCATTAATACCACCACTGAGTCCAATAGAGTTACACCTGCATAAAACTGGTGTACTGAAATGGAGAATCTAACTCATCTTGTGGAATTTTTCCATTTAAATTCATTGTGAATTTTCTCTTGTCAAAGTACAGATACTCAATTGCTTCTCAAATGTGGCAGTCATTTTTGTGAAGTTTGTGCATACAAATTTCTCTCTCCACAGTCTGAAAGGGCATTAGCTGAACAGGAAACCACCAGGTGCTTGGACTGAGCGGTGTTCCTTGATAGTGTCAGAAATTTTTTGTTATTTTGTTTCAAAATGGCTTTTCTTTTTCAGCCTTTTATGTGCAATACTTGGCACTGCTATAACATAGCCCTAATTACTAATCTTCTCTACGTGTTTTTCTTCACACTCCAAGAGGAATTCAGATGCTTCAGAAATTCTTGCAGCATTGTTTTAGACTGAGGGACATGTTTAGCTCAGCCAGTATGAAGTGATTTATTTTTGAAAAGATGAATTTATAACACTTACAGATTAAAGATGGTTTTTACATTATGAATTTGACAAGGGAAATAGTGAGAATAAACACATTTATTCATAGAGGGTCAAATGTGCCTCTTCCCACATGAAAATACAGGCAGTAAAAGAAATACAGATCCTGTTTTTCTTTAGATCTATTGCCTACTCCTCTTTCGGGGTTGTGGGTTCTGAGGGTCTGTGGGTGATGGCTTGCTAAACATATTGCGGGTGATCGTCCATGGGGACAACTTTGTGGACTTGGGGCCTTCTGCAATTTAGTTTCCTGCCTTTGAACCTGCTCCCCTCCTGCCTTCTCCCATCCTAACCATTTCTCATGAATATCCACTCCTCAGTACATGAAAGCCACTGAAAATCAGAGTTTGCCTTGTACTGCAGGCTGCCATATAAGTTATGTTGTCTTGAGAGGGGAAACATGCCATGTACATCATTTGTTGTCTGATAATTCCTCCCCACCGCCCTCTGAAAAAAAAAATTGTCCCTGGAAAACAGAAGTGACTACATAGTGGATGGCATATTACTTTTCACTTTTCACCTAAGTTCTGTCACTTGATCTTGTGCCATCACCCTGATTTTGTTCTCACTGTAATTTGTATTGGAGAGTAGCATTTGGGCTAGTCAAGTGGTTCTCTTTCCCCCTTTCTCCATTCTCTTTCAGCAACATCTTTTGTCAAATTACTGTGGATATCCAGCTCTCGGACTGAGTTAAGAAAGATTACCTGTGTACCGGATACACACCACTGTAGGTATGTCACTGTTGCACCATCTGCAGAAAAGGACTCAGGATCTTTCTTGACTCAGGATCTGGGAAGAAATCAGAGAGAAAGAAAAGATAGAGCACAGGTACAGAGCATAAATAGGAGATGCTATCCTCTCATTTATCTCCACCTGGGCTTGAATGTGCTGAAATTTACACAGCTGTAATTCCATTTACTTCACTGTAGTTAAATCTGATTTACATTAATATAAGTGGAAACAGGCTCAGTCCTATGAATTATCCCATACATCTCCCTAAAAGAAAACTATCACTTTTGTGTAATCCTAATTAAAGAAATAATATTGGAATACTTTAAATCATGCATAGATTGCAATAAGGGAGGACACCCTTAATGTGTGTTAATTTTAGTAGAAACAACTACTCCTTAATTCAGACTGTTTCAGGTGTTAAGCTAAATGAACTGTTACTGTTTTGATTATCAGGAATTATCCACACAAGTATGCCTAGGGGAAATTAAAATTCTGACACTTGCATGATTTAAAATCGCCAACTGTTGCCGCTCCTACTAGCCTGGAAGTATCCAGTGTGCATACTTTTCAATTATCTACAGTTCATATGGTATACTGCATTATTGTAGGAACTCTTGAAGGTATATTGCTACCCACACATGCATACATACTCCTCATCTGTATATTTGTTTATAGAAGAATAATTTCCCTAAAAAACAAGGAAGTATTCAGGTTTTATGGCACATAACCAAGTTCTAGCGCCACATAAATTAGGCAATCTCATGCTATGCCCGCCATACAAATTTCAACAGGTTAGAGAGCTCAGCAGCAACAAGAGATTCTCAGCCCCTCTGATGTAGAGGTGGCATAGTGGACTGTACATCACCCAACTTCCCATCCTCTGTATGACAAGGCTATGATCAAGTGAAAGGTGCACTACTGCACTTTGGCAATAACTAACTCCCCAAATTCCCCCTTTGGGACTACAGCAGTGAGTAACAACATAAAGTAATTCTGAAGCTGCTCCAAATTGCACTGGGAATGAACTAGCTCTAGGCCAGCTCCAGGATTAGGGAGCCACAAAAGTGATGTAAATCTCAGTGCAACTGAAAATCTGGCCTTTACAGTGTTTTTGTATGACCCATTTATGAAAGTTTGACAACATGAAAGCTGTACATAAAATGGGTTTCAGAGTGGTAGCCGTGTTAGTCTATATCAGCAAAAACAGCAAGGAGTACGTGAGGCATCTTATAAATTTGTTAGTCTCTAAGGTGCCACAAGTACTCCTCATTGTATATAATATGATGTCTTATAAGATATAGTGACCTTTTTCTTATTATTTTAATGTATTTTTGTAAAATTTCCAAAATGCATTCCAGTGGACAACTGCAGTCTAGAACTCAGCTCTGTGATTTCACCATTCTAGCAGACCTTTTCCTACACACAGTCCACTGAATGTATTCTGTTACTGAAAAAAGTAAAAAGTATGGGTGAAACATGTGGTTTTGACCATTTAGCTGACAGTAGACATATCTGGTGCAAATTCAAAGGCGGGTACAAAGGGTGTACTTGTAAAAATGTGAATGCATGTAGTCTTTACAAAACCCATCATTTTTGCATGAAACCTGGTCTTGTGCACACAAATCAGGTACTTGAGCATGTAAACAGGATATTTGTCATACACTCACGTGCTGGTTTACCCATCACTCCCTCCTATAAAAAACTTGCCCTGGTTGGGTTTTCTATCCCACCTGTGTATGGAGTAATCTTTGTTAACTAGTGTTATGCAAACCATTGGGGTTATAATTATATTGTATTTTCTTAATAAGTATATTAGATGAAAGAAAGAGTCTTCCCTCATGTTTTGCCTTGTTTTCTAGCAATGTTTGTATTTACTGGCATTATAAGATAACCAGAACTGATAAATTTAAGGTATCTTGTTATATTTAAATAAAGCTTGATCCTGCTCCCTTCAAAACCCACAGGAATTTGGCCATGACGTCAATGGGAGTAGGATCATGGTCATACTAGTCCAGGGCCTGATCTTAGTGTCACTGATATGAATCCAGGTTACAACTACAGTATGGGCAAGGAGTTATATTGCCCTGCTTGTGTACACATACTCACGCTAGCTCAATGGCAGTTAGCGCAAATATAAATATCAGTGTAGCTGTTGTAGCACTAGTAGTGGCTTGTGGAGGGATGTCCAGTTCGTACCCACCATTATTTATACTTGCCCTAGATCTCATTGAGTACATAAGCAGCAGAATCACTCCCCTAACTCATATCATAGACCTAACCCCAGAGTAACTAAGTAACACTGGTGTAACTGAAATCAGAATCTGGCTCAATTTATTTAAATATTTTTCATACTTGAGTCTTTCTGATCCCTGGTTCAGTTTGATTTTGTAGTCAGTAGGGGTTTAGAATGTCTTTTCAAAGGTATTTTGAAGTACTAGGGGGGAAAAGGCAGAATAATTCTGAGATAAGTAACACTTCTCATTCTGCCATAAGTAAATGGACACTAAGTGTATGTCTACACTTAAACCATTACAGCAGCACAGCTGCAGTGCTGTAGCACTTCAGTGTAGACACTCACTAAAGTGACAGGAGGGGTTGCTGTAGTTAACCACTGTAGTTAATCTACCTCTCTGAGAGGCGATAACGAGGTTGACAGAAGTATTCTTCCGTCTACACTGGGGGTTAGGTTGGCATAACTACAGCTCTTCAAGGAGGTGGATTTTTCACACCCCTGAGAATCATAACTATGCTGATGTAAGTTCCTAGTGTAGATGATCCCTAAGTGTCCACCTCTGATTACTATTATTTTTATAATGGGCTTACTGAGTATCTGGATACTCCTTTGAAATTTCTCATCCAAAAGGCATTTGCAGGTGTCTGTGCCTTTCATGGACTGCAAAAAACCCCACAAAACTATTAATAAAATTCTCCTTCCTTACTGCCAGTGAATGTGCTGCTTCACCTTATCATAGAAAGTTGAGAGAAGAAGAGAGAAAGTAGAGGTTGCAATCAGTATCTGGGGAGGAGACAAAAGCATCATAGCATTTAGTATCAGCAACTTGAGAAATTGAGAGGGGCTCCTTTCAAAAACCAGGAAGTGTTTACCTAGTGACTCATGCAGGGGCTGTGGAATGCTCTTTTCTAGAATAATGCTGAGAGGATCTGATCCAATCTTCACTGAAGCAAGCAAAAGTCTTTTTATTGACTTCAGAGGTCTTTGTATCAGGTCCATAATGCCTATGCAAGACTGCCTTCACCTGTGATTCCCCTCTCATTTACCCCTAGTCCTACAACAGTGTTAAATGTGACATGAAAGGCTCTCAGAGGACAAATATAGGACTTGATTCTTTTCTAACTAACACTTGTGTCAATAGATTAACAACAGCTTAACCTACACTCTTACCCCTTCTAAATTCTACTGTTCACACTCCAAAGTGCTTACTTGTTCTTTCATGTTCTGTCTACTGTCACCAAAACAGGAGAACATCTATGCTTTTTACAATATTTCCACTAAGAGCTCTGTGCATACGTATGCTTGCTCACTTTTTAGAATCTGATCCTAGATTTGTCCTGGAAAGATGATCCCTAACCAGGAAGTCAGAGGTCAATGCAGATTTTACAAATGGTCGTATCACCAGGATAGGGCCTTTCTGTCACCAAAACTGTTTATGAAAGCTTTAGAGAGGATGATGCATTTGAGAAAAGGAGAGTACAGGGGTATAAACTGAGGGTCAGATTCTGCCACTGTTACCCACAGTGAGTGATGCCTTACTTTGTAAGTAATCCCATTAAAAAAGGGTGACTAGGGGTGACAAAACCTGACTCTAAGGCCTTGTCTATACTGGTGGCAATGAGTAGGGTACTGGCACTGCACGTGTAGCTACATGCCACACTGAAAAGCTGGCTACATCCAAGTAGTTACCAGACATGCCAAACCCACAAAAAAACCCTCAGAAATTAGGCTTGTTTTTGGCTTAATTGGCTTATGAGTTGCTTGTTGGCTAGTTTTTGGCTTGTAGTTTGTTGCTTGTTGCTTCTTTTTTATTGATCGGCTCCTGGCAAGCAGGGACAAGTGGGGGCAAGCAGGAGGAGAGAGTCAGGTGTGCACAGCGGGCCCATCACAGTCCCAGACTGCATGCCGGGGGGATCTAGTCACAGAGTGTTGGGGTTCTTAGGGATTGGCTTGTTTTGGCCTTGTTTTGAAATGGGGTTGGCTTGATTTTTGGCTTATTGTGAAAGTCGGGGTGCTTATTTACCGCGTGAAAGTTGGCAACTGTGGTAGTTACATGTGGCAGTGAAAGTCTCTGGCAGGCGGAAGTTGTGGAAGCCTTTTCCCACTGCCTCCCCACTGCTGGAACCATCTCCCATGGCAGGGAAAGGCTCTGGGATTGGGACACTGAACTGCTAAAAATAGCAGTGTAGATGGGGAGGCATTGCTTCGGCACATAGGTAGCTATGCTGGGTACATGCCCACAGGGTTCAGGTGTCTTTATTCACCTAAGCCACTACTACTCATCCACACTACTATTTATACTAGTGCTAGGGATGTGTGCTGTGTCTTTATTCTACATCCTGCCATAAGGAGTATGCAGTGTAGACATACTCTAACTGTTTGATAATGTTCTTCCAAATAGCTTTTCATTGTTGAGAAGGTTCGCTTTTGTTTACTAAAGATGTTGTTTCCACTGCTGCCACCCCTTGTCCCTTTCTCCACATTCTTGCCTGTGGGTGCTTTTTTAAAACAAAACAAAACATTGCTGTGACATACCACGTGCATTCCCTAGGAGTAAGGCTGCTCTTACAACTACCTTCATGTGTTGCTTTGAAATTTTACAACTTGCCCTGCTTTATAGTTCATTCTGATAACATACAAAGCTCTGCCAAAAACACTCTTTGTTGGATAAGAATAAATTTGGATTGCAGTCTTTCAAACTTAAATTCCTACTGAAAAAAAAAAGCTGAGTGAACATCTGAGACAAATAGGTAATTTTTAATAATATCAAACAGTTCCTTTCTGTGGAGAATTTACTACTGAGTCTCATCTCTAATCAACCTTCCATGCTATAGCAGAAGCTGCCAATTAGAGATGTTGGCTCTTGGCAGAGTGCTCAGTGCACACTTAATCTATTTTAAATGTGTGTTGTGTTTCTCCATGGAAGGTTAAAGGGTGTTTATAGGATTTCATGCTATCAGAGACCTCATGTTATACAAAAGCTGTGACAAGCTCAAATCACAGTCAAGTATTGTGGAGAGACTCAAAGCAGCATTTCTCGTGGAGAGCAATCCACTCCTGGGCACTCCTGAAGGAGAAAAAGGAAATTTTCCTGATTTTCTGCATAATCCAAACCCCACTGAGTTTAATGTAAAGCCCCTCCCATTGACTTCAATGGGTTTTGCACCAGGCCCATTATGGCCAGAAAATTAGTTCCCTTTAATGTGTTGCATTTTAAATATTTGGAGCAATACATTTAGGAGATGTTAAAAACATACAATGAATACTTCACCACCACCACAATATATCCCCCACAGTACATGCTTCAGAATAACAAGAGTTTTGGGGAAGCTTGAAGGTTTTGATTCAGATAAGCATCCTTAAGTACCAGCATCAGGCAGACTTGCTTGATGGAAGATGGTATAGAAATGCATCATAAAGGCCCAAATCTGCTATCAGAAAAAAAGGCAAAGATGGGGATCTTAAGTTGGAGAGGAAAAGGGCCAAAATCTGCTTACATGCAAGTGGACTGGAGTACTGAGAACATGCAGCTGGGCCAAAACAGGCCTGAGTTTGTGAAGAGCTGAAGAGTTTTTAATGAGGCAAAAAATATTAGGTTATGGCCAAGGCAGAATCAAGAGGAAAACATCTAGGTAGACCCTTCTTTTATTTTAAGGCAGTGCTGCTGTTGTTGGCATACAAAAGGGAAAAACAATATTTTGGATTGTAAACTCTTTGGGACAGGGACTGTATCTCCCCCATGTTCTGTGTAGCTCTAAGAATGCTAATGACTTTCATCAGACAATAACAAGCCACAATGGGGGCAGATTCAATCATTAGCTGATAGAAATGGTGGAAGAAACCTGTGGATGCTGAAAATTTTGAATAGGAAGTAAGAATTTTAGTAATTCCACCAAATTTAACAGTTAAAAAGAAAAAAAATTAGACACCTTGTACAGCAGATAATTTGTGCTACCTGCAAAACAGTCAATTAGAATTCTCCATAGGTCAGGCAGTACATTCCCAGTCTCAACAAAATGTAAAAGAAAACAAGAAATGGCACAACTCGCACGCTATTTTCTTTCTAGACTTTTGTTTGGCCCACAGCTTATAAATTATATTAATTGCAGCACAAACATGTGGATAAGACTTGAATGATCTCATGGGAGTTTAAACAGTATCAGTTTGTCTAATTTTACTGACATTTCACGCATACAAGCAAGATTTTTCTTGGAAGAAAGCAAAAAGAAATAACTCATAATATGGGCAGTGAACTTCAGTGATTAGAAAAAAAATAGAACCCTGACACTAAGGCAACAAAGTATACATGTAGGTGAGTTAATAGATATTTAATTTGTTCAAATAATTGATAAGTTGAAAAACTGTAGTCACAAGTACTGATGAGTGAAAAAATATAAAAAAAAAAAAAAAAAATAACCAGAAGAGTTGAAGTGAAATTTTGTGGAGATTCAGTTAGATTGAAATCTTAAGGAAATGTTATATAATCTCACAGTCCTGTAAGCTTTCTGATTCCAGCTGACACTGGAGGTTGAAATATGTATTTTATGGTCCTCTTCTTGCAGTATTTTTCTAGTAAAACAAGAAATCTGAAGAACCATAAATCCTGACATAGAGGAAGATGGGGCAGGAATAGAGTCTATTCTTATGACATTTTCAACTTAATGTTGAGCATAGAGAGGATAGATTGTTCAAAATCTTACTCAAACAGCTGAATTTGTAAGTCTCTAAGTCAGAAAACCTAAAATTCTTGAGAGATTCAACCATTGCTAGTCCAAGTGGTTTTACAGCTAAGTATCCTCTTCAAATTTTAATAGGGAACTGGTACCTCTCCATACCCCCCCAAAATGTGCACACTTGGAAATCAGTAATTTACAGTAGCTATCCATACAGTGGTGTTTTTGCAGCAGTTAATATTTGAGTGGGAACTGAAGAGAAGCAAAAAAAGGAAAACCGAAGCTAAAAAGGAGAGGGGAAGTAAGTGACTCTGAGAAGGAAAGAGACTAGAATGGGGAAATGGAAGAAGAAAAGATGAATGGGACATAGAAGGTGGGCATAGTGGGTAAAATTAAAAGTATATGAGCCAGATGGCTTAGATTTAATGGAGGCTTCAGCTCTTCTCTGTATGGATAAATGTTGCAATGTTTATCTTTAAGCTGTAACACTGCTGGAAGTGCAACAAGGCCTCGGCATGGATATCAAACTGACAGATCTTTTCTTCCCTTAGGCCTGAAGTAAGAACATGCTGTTTCACAAGACTCTGCTGAACTCTTGGAATTTCCCTACTGCTGCATCCTTGTCTTTAAAACAGACTTGCATTTTATTGGGAAAGATTCTCTCAAAATATAGTTCCTTCTCTTGGCAGGGGCACAGTCTTATAACTCTGAGAGCTAGTGAGCCCCCTGCTTAGTGCTTGTGAGAACAATAGATGACGCTATGGGCTGAGAAAGTTTGAAAATGAACACTTTATTAGGTGCCCTAATGGGAGCTGATCTCTTAAAAAACCTGACCCAAAACGTACAAAGGTCCTGTTCACCTTGGACAAATGACATCAAATACAATAGCAGGGACAATTCCACCATTTACAAGTTAAAGATCTGTGCCCCGGCCCTTTTACCTGCACTCTCAAGCTCTGCTAACAATCACAGCACACTCCTCTTGCCCAAAACCCACCCAAGCCAAAGCCACACTTTCTCCCCCTCCATCCCCATGCTCCACTTCTTTGGTTTTGAATGCTGAGCATGACCTGTTTGGTGTAATTGGCTTGTCTGGAGTCTCCATCAGACTAAGTGCCCTTAAGGACCACATGATGTGTATCTTCAACAGCCAGCTCATGGCACATAGTATGCTTTCTACATTCAAATCTTTTCAGTAGTCTTGTATCAAGTACCTATAGCTCACTAATTCAATAACATGCATTTCACTACCTGCTTTGGTATAGTAAAGCCTTAATATCATTCTCACTCTGGTGGGAGCTAAGAAATATGTTTCCTCCCCTCCACCCCCCAAGATTCTTTGACCATGTTATTGAAAGGGAATATCATCACTTATATCCACATGGAGGTTCTTGACTCTAACATTGTGCTCTCTGTCTTTGTGCTTGTCTCCCATTGAGAACTCAGAGCGGAAGCTTGCCCTTACATAGTTAAAGCATAGCCAAATAAAGTAATTAGCAAGTAAAATGTGATAACTTGGCTCACTAAGGAGGTTTTCATGTTTAGAGAAAACAAGTTAGTAATGAATTAGTGTTTGAATAATCTGACAGCAAAGATTAAATTAGGATAAACCTTAAAATAACTGCAGTGCAAATACCCACAGGTTTGGGTAGTTTGCCAGATCTGAGCATATGGCTTCTGGCAAATCTTTTTTTTTTTTTTAATTTGCTGAGAAAATGTTTGTTTATATCATTCCAGATTCACAAAAGCAAGGTGCAGGGCCAGTAATACATTGGCAGGCAATTCCATTTCAGTTTCTCGAAGCGGATGGACATCTGGAATTAATAGCATGTCTCCCCTGTATCTTTCTCAAGGGTGCTAATACCAACCCATTTAAAAAACAAGCTTATCCACATCCAGGAGAAACGATCCAGTATATAAAATAAAGAAAACTATTCATTCATTACCAGAAATGTAAACAAGAGGGGTAAACAATTAACACTACAAGTTTCTCTCTTCCTATTCCTCTCTCATCTTCAATGTGTCTTACAGTGTATTGTTCCTGTAAGATTTTCCTTAATCTTCAGACACACTGTTATTTGACCCTTTTTTTGAAGTACAGAATGGATGTTATCAAGTGGAAATTTGCTTCAGGAACTAGATAAGTCTCTAGCAGATTCCTCCCCAACAGAGTATTCCAGGATTTAAACATATTTAAAATATGAGAAATATTTTCCCAGGGACCCCAAGCAATTTACTCTATTGAAGTAATTTGCTAGCTGAGGTCTCAGAGTCATTATATAGTCCAGTTTCAGTTACATATTGCCTGGGGTGGAGACGGGGGACCAAAAAAAAATGAAACAGGGAGAATTTAAAAAGGAATAGTTACCAATTAAACAAAAATATTTAACATATTCACATATTCCATATACTTATTTTTTAGGTATGGCGTATATGTTCAGAAGTGATGGTGGGGGGGACTTTTTTGTGGGCAAAATTTGCAACTGTAATTCCACAACTGAATTGTGGGTGCAAATCTGAGTTTTGTTTTACAGATGCAAATCAGGTAGATAAAGACACAAGAACTCGGATTTATGCTGGTAATCTTTTTTGTTTTTGGAACTCAAAAATGAGAGTACAAAGTTTGCAAAGAGCACCCACAAATAAGGAGACCAACCTTCCCCCTGGTTACAAATATACCCCATCATCCAAATCCAGAAGGGAAGAATGGTTTTGAGGTTTAGGCACTAAAGTGGGGTGGATGGTTCCATTTCTGGCTCTGCGACAGACTTCCTGTGTGATCTCAGGCAAGTCATTTAATCTTCCTGTTCCTGAGATCTCTATATTTACAGTGTGTTTGTACAGTATTGTTTGCATCCTTACTATAATGAGACCAGCTTGATGGCTGGTATATTGTCTTATTTTTGTACACCACTGAGCACAATACTTAATAATACAAAAGTGTTCTTAATTTGAGTATATTAAGCAGAACACAAATTGAAAATTTATTTGTATCGATGGACTGTAGGGCACCCATCTCTGTGAAGTTATTGGAGGCTAGGTAGTGGTGACTCTTATAGTAAGGTTGTGTAATACTTTTCACCCTAAACCTCTGTTTTTAGTTGCTTATAACTTTGCCGGACTTTTACCATTCAGGCTGAAATTTTCCATGCAAAGGGGTCTTTCAGTCAAAGTGGTTCCACCATTTCTGAGAAAGAGATTAGGGAAAAAAATAGGTAGTTTTGCCAATGTTTTAAAAACCATTTATTTGAAATGCTCTAGTCACTTTATCCCATTGAAAAAGAACTTGAAATCTGGCAGAGATAATATTCCTGAGGTCAGGAGAAGTGTCCTAATAAAAATTCATTCAGATTTGTTTGAGTTAAGCCTCTGAAAGTTGCCATGTGCACATGCTCAGCATAAATTGCCAGAATCTGTCTGTTAAAATTACCAAATATCCCAACTGCACTGAGCATGTTTCCAATCACAATGATTCTTATATACTAAGTACAAAGCTAGAACTATGGATGGGGAATGCTGGAGTGGCAGCCGCAGACACCATCTTCCTTCTATTGTAAACCCCTGCGGGTCTTAGACCAGGTCAAGGGTTAATGAATAAACAGTTTGATGGTCGGACTTAGCTTCCTGAAGAAGAAAGGAACTTTCTGTGCCAATATTTCTTGAGTTACCCCCTTCTCCCCTAAATTTGAGCAACGGGGGGTATTTACATCAAGTATAGAATTCTGGTACCAGATTGTGAGTGGCCCTTTTGTGGGCACATAAACAAGTGATATGTGCAAACAGGGGTTGCATGACCTATGAACATGGTACTCACAATAGCAGTTTAGGTGATTAGGGACTGCTTACGCACCCTGTTCCCTGAGGGAGCAGATCCCCAAAAGGGAGCGTTTCAATGCACTGGGCCATGTACTGGGGGACCAAGCTGCACCACCCTAATCAAAGGTGCAGGTTGGGCACTGATTAGCACTAAGAGGTGGAGGACCACGTGTATGTCACACAACCTATCCCCCCATGAACATTCTCACTGCAGTTTCCAGTTCTCTCTAATTAAAGAAGTATTGGATACTGAATTGCTATGAAGTGATTTTTCTTTTCACTGAGAACATTGAAAATTATCAGTGGCTGTCTTTGTTCCCATTTAGAATTAACTAACCATTAGAATGTCATTTATTCATTACCATTCTATAAAGGGGAAAAAAAATCAGCCTGACACAAGGTGTTTGCAGCACCTTATTTCAGACTTCACTCACCAGGGCACTGCATACTTCTGACATTGGGATTTGAACTTGCTCTATTCAGCTCCAAAAACATAGGCCCTGGGGTCCTAGTGGGGAGCCAGCTGTGGTCACTCAATTAGGGTGAACTGCAAAGAATGGGGCAGCCAAATCCCCAAAAGCTGGTGGATATTCCAATACTTAGATTTACCAAGCCAGCATAAAACAGCTTCTTTATTACCTTACTGGTTACTCAGAAGTCCAAACAACGCATTTCCCTTAAAGTGATCCAGCCTCAGGCCTCCATACAGGTACCCATGTCAAATATGATGAAAATTTCTGTAAATCTTATTTCATCATATAAAAGAAAAGGTTCTACCAATCCCAAAGGATTGGACACATTACCTCCCAGGTTAATGAATGTTTCAGATCTTACCCAAATACATGCTACAGCCAATTCTTATTAACTAAACTACAATTTATTAAAAACAAAAGAGAGAGAGTATGATTAAAAGATCAATATACATACAGACATGAGTTCAATTCACTGAGGTGCAGATTCATAGCAGAGATGGTGAGCTTTGTAAGAGTTCTTTCAGAAATAGTTCATAGGTTACAGTCCAATGTCCAAATCTCATATTCAGGGCGTACCAGCATAACTGGGACCTCATTCTTGCGACTCAAACTTCCCCTGAGGAAGCCTAAGCAGATCTGAGATGAAAGAATCAGGACCCAAGGATCTTTTATACAATTTCATGTCTTCTTTGACAAGTTGGGATTTCCTCAGGGAACAAAAGGTCATTAGAACGACTGAATGAGGTCCATCACCGGTACTTAGCTATACGAATTAACATAAGGTCATTTGCTTGTTCCTCCACCATTCACAGTACATTTCAAAGAGAGATGAATACCAAGATATCCCGTGTTTACAATTCATTTAAATGATAGGATGTTCTTTTGACCTCTGAATTATCAGAATACAGCATAGACAGGGACTGATGATTACATTCTAGACCCTACTCATACATATGTAAATACACAAAAATACAAACATTATTTCCCCACCCTATCTTTTGAGGGTTATTTATTTGGCAGGATGTTTAACCCTTTCTAGCCAGGCATCACATCCCTAACCAGCCAGTTAAAGAGCCACCTCCATCAGCTGAGCCAGCTGAGCGACCTGCTATAGGAGATAGCCTGATACATGTATGTTTCTGTAAAGGATAATGGTTCACCTACCACACACCACATAAATGTCAACTTTTCCATGAGACAGACCCAATTATTAAAAAATAATCTTTTTTTCTATTCCCCACAAAATTGTCATTTGGACTTTATAGGTTTTATAAAAGGTTCACTTCCCAGCACCTTGGTATGAGCTTAATCTCTTTCATGAACAGTAAGTTGCTGAAGCACAATAAATGGGAAATTGTCCACAGATTCTCCACATTACCTTACTTATATCCAGTGAAAATACCCTGTATTTTTAATGCTGCTACAACTAACTCAGAATACATTCTTAAGCCTACCTGTCTTTAATCCATTACTAAACTCACATATGCTATCAGCTGCTTCACTGAAAAGGAACAAAACATAATTTGAAGTTCCAGAAATAAGGCCCTCAGGTGGAAATCTTATCTCCTCTTCTGCAGAGAGACCTGGAAACAGCTGAATAGCTTATTAGAGAGGGCAAGATTTGGAAAGCCCACATGAGTGGCTGGTTGGAAAATGGATTCTGTCCCACAAAACATTGAGATTTCAAATATCTATTTCAAATCAGGATGAAAAACCAAAATATTTGATTTTTTGTGGGTGTGTGAAATGAAATTCTGAAAATATTTGTTTCAGGTCAAAGTGGTTCATTTCAATACATTCAAAATGTTTCATTTAGAATGACCCTTCTCTCTCTCTCTCTCTCTCTCTCTCTCTTCATTAAAAAAGAAAGAACTTCAAGATGAAGTAATTTCACAATGAAAAAATCAACACATTTCAACTTTTTTTGAATGATTTTTTTTTAATGAACTTTCATCAGAATGGATACGATTTTGCCAGAATGACATGATCCAATGGGAAACTATTTTGACTAAAATTTTACATCCAGCTCTACTGTGGACACCCTTACACCACAAATCTCACCTTCACAGGAATTTTCTACCTATCCCTATATAGCAGAATCTACAAAGGAGTTGGCTTTCAAGAAGCAGATAATCTTATGATCTAGAAAGAGACTACCAAACTCCTTTTTTCCAACAGAGCAAATATTTCAAATGGAATACCAGACTCAGAAGGCTAGGTTAGAAATATGTTGTTTTGTACAGGTTGCACAATATATTTCTGTTAATGCCTAAAAATAAATTTCATAATTATTTTACTATTTAAGCTTACACATGCGCTTACCATTGTGCAAGAAACACCAAACCACTCCATAATGACTGTTTAGCATTGGAGTACTCAGATTCAAGATAATATGGCATTATCAAATTATTCATAGTGTGTCATGGCAGAGGATTTTTGAGTTTGTGAGTGTTTTGAAAGAAACAATACTTGGCCATCACCCTTATCAGGTTTTGAAAGGTAAGAGAAGTAAATTCACTGACTGAAACTTGAACTTATCCAAACATATACATTCTTTTAAGCTAAAATCTCCCTTAGGAGTAAAAATTCAGTTAAACTGAGAACTGAATGGAAATTACTGAAGTAAACACTTTGTGGTTCACTTAGCTCTATTCATGAAAAAGCAATAAGGGAATCTAACTTGATGGTGCTTCTGCTGCTCTTGAAAGATGAAATCTTAAAAATTAAGAGTGAAATTCTGGCTCTTTTGAAGTGCATGGCAAAACTTCCATTAACTTCAGTGGGGCCAAGATTTCTCCTTAGAAATTTAAAAACAGAAACCTCAGCATTCTTTTTTTATTCCAGCCATAGCCTATTGTCATATTTGCAGCTTTGTCAGTTATTGAAATAGAGGAATGGGAAACTTTAAAAGAAAATTTCTTTATGGAAATTCATGGCTGCCACACCATGATGAGAGGTCATTGCTCAGAGAATCACTTATACATGCTATATGTACCCTAGGGTGACCAGACAGCAAATGTGGAAAATCAGGAAAGGGGGTGGAGGGTAATAGGTGCCTATATAAGAAAATGCCCCAAATATCAGGACTGTCCCTATAAAATTGGGACATCTGGTCACCCTAATGTACCAGGTGACATAATTGGCTCTGGGATAAATGGAAGAAACATTGGAAGGACACAACACAGAAATTTCCCAGCCACCCACTTGTGCTCATTCATTTTCAGCTACCACAAAAGTGTTAAATAATCCAAAGATTTTTTTCCCTTTAAGTATCACTGGTCTATGACCAAAATTCAGTAACGTATCAAGTGCAGGTCTCTATTTTTACAAAAAGAATGGCTTTGGATTAATTCCAAAAGAAGTATCTTTTAACTCATGAGATATTATCTACTTTTCACATTGCCAAGAAAGGAAAGAAATAACAGATTTTAAATTTAATAACAATCCCAAGTACTTTTACAAACTTGTATGCCCACAGTTTTCTTTCTCCATTTTACAAGCAATAACAAAGCTATAATTTGGGGCAAACTAGAACTGTAAATTTCACCTTTTAAGTTGTGTATGACCATGATGCAATTTTGTGGAGCACAGCAAAAATATCGGGCAGGTGTTCAAAAGTGCCTTGGTCCTGTATCTGTGAGCCAGAGGGATTAGAATGCACTTTGATGAGGTAGTTATTTATATATGCAATAAACAGCATGAACAAACATTTAAACACCCATCTCCAACTATGGACTGACTTCTGGGAGAATTTTGCCCACAGGAGTACAGTATCCAGTACAAAATGGCTACTGGCAGTTACTATTTTTCATGATAGGAGATTATTAATGACCATACGCTGCTGGAAACAGAGGTAATTTGTTATGATTGACAATCAGGAGCGCCGCCCCAAAATGCAGCCTCCCCACAGAGGCGGCGGAAGGTCCCGCCGCGGAAATACCGCCACGGTCGCCGCCCCCCAAATCGCAGCGCGCCTAGGCGACTGCCTAGGTCGCCTAATGGGTTGCGCCGGCCCTGTTGGCTATCTATAACTTGATTAACTATAACTATAATTAGATGCACAGTGACTGGAAACCACTGATCAGAGTGGTGAATACGTAAAACATTTGGGATATTTCCTGTAACAATGACAGCACGTACACGGGATTACCCATTTTAAAGGGACACATGAATATAAGTAAAGGACTATATTTCAGCTGATTAATAAATAGTTCAAAACCACTAGTTCAGTCAGTATAAGTATGTGTAGTCACCTCTAGGGTAACCCCACCTGCCTGAACACAGCATTACAGGGGACTTTGACTCGCACACCTTCTGGTGACCACTTTCTCAGATGCAGTGACCACTCCAAGCTGGTCTCTTCTCTGAACTCACTCACTGGGTCTTCTGGGGTTCAGCCTTCCAGCCAAGTCACACCACACAACAGTTAGGTCCACTTTTGGGGTTCATCTCTAAACACAAGGCCCTTTGCCCCTCCCCTGGGCTCAGCTTCAGTTCTCTTACCCTTGTAGGCCCTAGTTCAGGATTGCTCCCCCATCAGAGAGACCTAGCTCCTTCACAGTCTCCACTCCCCAACTGAGTTCCCTCAATATACTTATATGGCTTAGTGCTGCCTCCTCTATCCAGAAGTAATTAGTTACTCTCCTGCTCTGGTGCAGAGCATGACTAACTAGGTATTTTCCCATGCCTTGCAGGTAATGGGAGTTAAGCCCCACCACAGTCAGTTTACACCATTTTTTCCTGTTTGGACAGAATTCAGCCCTATGCAGACAGCCTACATGATGCTCATGCACCATTGAAGACCCAAGTACGCCTTATTTTGAGCACTTATATTGGACTTAAATAGTGCATAGGCTTTATGCATGAGTGATTTTCGTGAACACAATGATTTTTTAAAAAAGTATGTCTGTTATTCATAATTGTTCAGTTTTCAGTTAACTACTCCTGTTGGCATATATGGATCTCCAGGTTTAAGGAAACTGTTTATAGTTAGTGCATCCACTGAAAATTCAATATTCAGATCTCAGTCTGTGTGAACAGTCATCTAAATTACTTTGTAGGGTTTCTGCTCCCCTGGCTGAATGACCTAACCTGTATGAAGAGGAGGAATGCCTGAAGAAAGCTTTAGGGCACTAAGTTCCCCAGGGAGATAATGTGGAACACTTTACAGAGCTACATGGGAAATAAGCCAGAATAGTTAATATTAGGACTCTAAATCCTTCCTGTCCTCCTGTGCATTTGGACCTCAGGTTTCAAAATAGCCAGGTTCCTTCCTGAATGAGCAAGATAGAAAGTAGATCTACTGACAGGCTAGCAAACTTTACATTTGAGTGTCCTTTCTCATGTTTCCACTAACAAATTGCATGTGTGTAGGAGAGCAGGGTGTGCAATTCCAGCATGATTACACTTGTACATGCTCAGTTGCACCTGGATACCCCTGTTCTCTGGAATAAATGCTGCCCCCCAAACATTTTGTAAACAAAAACTAGTTACATGAACATGCACAGGAAGCAAAGAGAAAAGTATATAATTGGACTGACATTTTTTCCACTATTTATCCAGATCTAGACAAACTCCACAATTAAACAACATATAGCCATATCAAGCAACATAGAGCCACATGCAAACAGGTGAGCTTTGCAGCATTCCCAGGAGAGGAAAATTCAAGACCTCTTAGCTAAAAATGCCCTGCCCTTAGTCTACAGGTATGTTACCTTGAGCACTTGAATGGACTTAACTGTGATGGCAGAGAAGTGAGAGAGAGTTGTTTTCTCAGAAAGAAACCATAAACTCAAGCCAAAGAACCTTATAGATCAGTATTTATACCATATTTGTACCCCAGAGCAGCTATACACATATAGCACAAGTGCGTAAATAGCATCTCCCCACTCTTGCAGTAGCATCTCATTGACACTAAGCTCATTTATTCACGGGATTGTAAAGTCTGGTGTGGTGTGGAGTCCACATGTAAGTGCAAAAAAATGGCATTAGGATTCAGTCCAATTAGATTAAAATGATATACACATACATACAAAGGAAATGCCATGCTACTTGTGGAGAACATACTTGTGTGAAATATTATGCATGGCAACAATTTCTTAGCTTTTCCTTTGCTAGCCTATAGTTTGACAGCATTTACTTGAGAGTTTTTTTCTTCCTTGGGAGTTATATCATTACACACTTCCACATTCCACTAAAATGGGCAAGATTGATCAAAATTCAGCTGCAGGTGCTACATGACCATTACAAATGCAAAATCAAACATGTAATGAGATGGTTTAACTCAAATGCCCTTATCCTTGTTTCATCTCTGAATTACACAACCAAGGAACAGCAAAGTTGAGCCTTTCAAATACTTCACTTACGTGTGTCATATAAAGTAGGAGCATATTAAAAATTCAGGCCTGCCCAGAAATAGTCAGTTAGAATCTGACAAACTGAAGCAGATCATTGCTGTTTGATTTCAGCAGATGTTTACATGGCAACTGTGTGATGTTGATTCTCCATATTGTGTTTTGACTATGCTGTGGGTTACTGAGGGTACGTATTTCCCCCCACACAACTACCTTCGTTCCAGCTCCCTCCTTTCCATGCAATATGATCAAAACAAATGCTTGTTTACATTGCCATCTTTCCTAAAATGCATGGGATGATCATTCCAAATTCAATTTTGTATCCTACCTCACGTCAGATGGAACTGTGTTTAAGTGCTGATTATTTGCCTTCCTTTCCCTCATGCCAGTAAAACTGCAGTTATGGTTCTGAATAATGTATCTGATGATTGATAAAACAATGTTGTCAAAATAAAGTAGTCAATTAGTGCAAACCAACCACTTCATACTGTGTACAGATCAAGGATGATAAAGTTAATGTGCCTTAGTTTATTTGGATGAATTTCATCCCCAAACTTCCCAAACTATTAAGTGTCCATTACTGGACCAGTGAGAAGCTCCATCCCAGCTTCCTGTGTAACCATCCTCTTCATCTCCTTCCTACTCTTGTTTTCCATAATGCCTCTAATGTATGGAATAACACCCCTGAGTTTGTTTAACTGTCCTACTTCTCCTCATTCAACTTTCTGCTTAAAAGTTACTATTTCTCTAAAGACTAGTGAGGTTAATCTTCCACTGAAAGAGAACCTCATTTGCTACAGTTATAAATGTTCAAAGTAGCTAACAAGAAATCCACAATGAAAACCGCATTTAATGTTCTCTCCCTTGTGGGAAAGAGCCCCGGAAGGGCACTAGCTCTCTTCTTTTGTTTATCATAGTCATCCCCACAACCTCCATGTCCTCAGTTCTTTCATTATACATTTGCATTGTCAGTCCTGGGGGAAAAGTAACCCAGTCTTCACAGAGTATTTCACTGCAAAGCATAATGCACATCTTATGCTGCTGGACTATTATATAACTAATAATGACCAGAGCAACTGATACTAGTACTGGTGGAGATGAGTGACACAGTGGAGAAAGCTAATGGTCAGATCCCCACTGATGTAAATCAGCATAGCTCCTCTGAAACGAATTGAGCTACACTAACTTACACCAGCTAAGGACCTGGCCCTCTGTCTATTAGTTCTATTAGCTTCTGCATTACTCCTCTGGGAGCTCTGACCTTCTGTCTCAGCTTCATGGGCATCTTCATGTATTTACACTCAACACCATCTGCTGTTTACTGAATGACTCATTAATGAAATACATTTGAATGCTAAAGCAACAGAATATTCAAAACATTATTCATTCTATTTTTCCAGAAGCAGCAATACCATATTTTAATTCTATCAAGCCTTCTGCACTGACTTCTGAGCCATTGTGGTGTGTCATGTCAATGTATTATGACTACTGATCCCTATTAATCTGCTGTTCATTGACATATGTATATGTATCTATAAGTAGAACTGAATTTTCCAGGGTTTACACAGATATTGTAGAACTGGGAATAAGCAGCCAAACAACGTTGGGCAAAAGTGCTGTAGACACCTTGCAAAATAATTTGGAAGGGTTATTCATTGGTTGGGGGTGATGAGGTCATGCTAATGACAACAATGCAAACAATGACTGGGGAAAGAGTACACAGACCAAATGATCAATCAGTGCACTCAGATAAATGTGTGTAAACACAATCCATGATGACATTCCACTTGAGCCATGACTACAGGATATTAAGGACAGTGGTTGACATGAACTGATTCTCCACTCTATAAAGGGTATGCCCAAATCCACTAGCCACACTCCTGCCCAACTCACAATATACTCTGTTCCTATACAAACCACTGTAGAACTTGTTTCCAAGGTTCATGGGAGTATGTAGAGTGCCCCTGCCTGTGCTCTTTATTGACAGCCCAGCCCTCTGAGTAGGGGTGGAGATTGGTAGGGGACATGAAGGGGATTACCCCTAGACCCTAGAGGTAATATGTGGGGGTCATGTGGGCTCATGAGTCCCCCCAGATTTCTGCCTTCCATTTATCACAGAGGTTTTCAAACTGTAGAGTGTGCTCCCCTAGGGTGGAGAGTCAGAGGCCTGAGCAGGCCGGGCAGCTTCCACCACCTTCCATTCCATCAGCTCCTGGCAGGAGGTGATGGATTTCAAACTATGGGGTGCATCCTCCTAGGGGAGGAAGCTGCACAGTTTGAAAACCTTTGTGCTAAATGGAGGACAGAAATCTGGGGAAGAGGGGGCATGACCCAGTGTGCCTTCCCATGTTTTGCCTTTGGTTTACTGCCCCCTGCTCAGGGGGCTAGGCTGGTAATAAAGAGAACATGAGAGCTCTGTGGGCAATAGCTGTTAATTCTGGGGTTCATGAAGTTGGAGGGAAATTAGACTGGTCACTGTGTATCTGAGGTAATATTAACATTCATACTACAAAGGTGATTATGATTTCTTTCAACATACATTTCATCTCTGTAAGCCTTTCAGGACAGGAGCCTTGTCATCCTACGTGTTTGTGCAGCAACTAGAACAAAGGGACCCCAATCATGAATGGAGCCTCTGGATACTACCTCAGCACCAATAATAAATATCATTACTAATAATAATACCTAGTGATCTAAGCAGGAATTTTCACAGAAATTTAGTCATATGACTCTTACTGATTTTAATGGGGGCCTTGAAGCTACAACACTGTGCAATATTATGGAATTATAGGGCCTGCTAAGGAATATTTGATGAGCAAATGGACATACCTTAAGTTCCTGCAGCTCCTTTTCCATTACAGTGAAATTAACTACCTTGCCATTATAAGCAGAGCACTTGACATTCATGAGAACTATTTTAATCAGCAGAAACTCATCACAGTAAACCATCTCAGTCAAAATGAATAAGAGCCTTCTTAATAGAAAGGAAATCTTTAGTTAGCAATCTATGTTCCCAGTAGCAATTTGAAAATATCCCCACAAATCACTATGAAATAAACCTACAAATGACATCCAATTTTCTCTATGTATCAGCTGATATTATGAGCCACATTCTTCACTGATAGGGGGCTCATGAGCTGTAGTCCAGTGGGGCAAGAAGACTGGGGCCCAGGTCTTGAATCTTGTTGGATGAATTGGAAGTGCTATTGTGTGCCAAGGGAAGGATCAAATAGGCACAGGATATCACACCAAGGTTTAGCACAGGGAAAGTGATGTCCCTGTCAGGAGGAAGATTAGGGCACCTCCTACCCATCCCCTACCCCCAATTTTGTGCGCAATTTATATCCATGTAAGGTTATTGTCATAATGAAATGTACATGCGTGTGCACACACATATGAGGCTTTTCTACGATCTGAAGTTTGGCCTAAAAATCATGATACTTGGGGGTCTAACTTCTGATTTTTATCTTTATTTTTTAATTTTTTTTGGAGGGGAGGGTCTTGTCACATGATTTTTTTTTAAATTGAGATTGGTAATACTATCACAAAGTAAATCAACATTTTTGTGCAGTTACGGAAGTAAACAGGGAGCAGAGTGACAAAGATAAGGGTAATTTGTCATCTTTTTCTTTTAATAAAAATGGTAAGAGCACCAATTTCCTTGCTGTGTCCTAGAGAGCATTATTATTTTTCAGGGCAGATTTCCCTAGCTGTAAGGCCATAATACATAAACACAACAGATGTTTCTTTCAATCTGTCTTCCTGGCAGTGACTATAATTCATCTCACTTCCTCCCATAAATTAGAATTTCCATTATGCCCACTTCCAGTTTGGAGTCAACCTGAGCAAATCCATAGGCAATGCCTAAAACTTAATGAAATTTGGCAGTTTCCCCTGTCTTTTTGTGTGTGCGCGTGTGGTATCTTGAATTTAAATTAAGTTGAAACTTTAAGCAAAGCTCAAGTGGTGTGAAGCCCCATGAATCGGCTCTTATAAAAAAAATTCTCATAAAAAATTTCATCAAACCTGGCGAAAGTCCACAGCAACAAGTTTTTGTGTAGCTCTAGTTATGGACTAAATTTACAAACAGACCATTTTAGTGTTTGTATGCACAAAACCCTTCATTTCTGCAAGCAAACCAGTTAATTGTGGGTTGGGAAATGTCAGTGTGTGTTTAAGTAAATGTTTCTGCTTATCTTATGGGTACAACAATGTTAGAAGAAATATAATTTTTGAATAATTTTTTCGAGGACTTACGGTTCTCCCCATTCATTCATGCTACCAGAATATTTTCCTAAATAATTATGAAGGGAAATTGTTACTTGCTCTTTAAAAAATATAATTGCAATGACAAGTCATCAGAAATACGTTAAAATCTGAGCCATCTGTTAGGCTGCCAGTTTCCTTTTGTAAGTGAATACTCAATAAGATTTGGAGGACTACCAGTAGTCCTTAGTAAGAAACCCCATTGAATTGTACAGGGTTCTGTTGCTGTATTTTCAAATTACTAATCCTTGG
>NW_020664417.1:46846226-46878884 GCF_002925995.2 Terrapene triunguis | reverse complement strand
TTAAGGTTCAGTCAGTAGGATGCATGTTTTGTTTTCTTGTAACCATATCTTGTCACTTAAATATCTCCTCTCTGGTAATAAATTTATTCTTCTTTTAGTTGCAAAACCATCTCAGTGCTGTGTATTGAGCTGAAGGGTGAAGTTCTGAGCTAAACTAACTGGCTGATTTGTGCTTTCTCTTTGGAGGCAGCAAACGTAACTTCTGAGAGTATCCAGTGAGAGGGAGTGGACACTGAAGGGGAAACTCAGGACTGGAAAGGCTGTTGGTGTCACCAGGTTGGTGGAAACCCAGGTGAGGTCATTGGGCTGTGAACATGCTGCACTGGTGTGAGGACTCTGTGCCCAAGCTGCACAGTACATCACAGAGGCACCCGGGCAGGCAGTGACAGAACCCTTTACTGGTCTGGGAGAACCCTCCAAAGAGTCACCTCATTGACTGGTCATTGATGATTTGTTAGGTGCTTTAATTTTTCTTTTCTGCTAGATGCTTGGTTAGATTCCATTTAGATATCCATTAAACTGGATATTTTTTAAAAATAGGAGCGATTCTGTGAAAGTTTGAGGTTTCTCAAAAACCTTTATAACTTTTTACATATAAGCTGTGGGAGATAGGAAAAGAGCTTGAAGAAATTCAGGTTTTAAATTCTGAACCAGAACCAACCTCCAAAAGATTCTATGAATCCTGGAACCACTGAGGTGAATTTAAAAGCTCAGTGGCAGTCCAGTACACCCTGGCTAACGACAGTGGATTCAAACAATCAGGGCTCTTTGAGACAGTGTCCTATGTGATGACAGCCATAGGTGTTGACTCTGTAGGTGCTCCGGGGCTGGAGTACCTACGGGGAAAAATTAGTGGGTGCTCTGCACCCACTGGCAGCCAAGCTCTGCTCCCCTCCCACACTGCCCCAGCTCCTCCCCCTCCCCTGAGTGCGCCAAGTCCCCACTCCTCCGCCTCCCTCCTGGAAAGGAGGGAGGCGGAGGAGTGGGGATGCGGCACGCTCAGGGGAGGAGGCGGAGAAGAGGCAGGGCAGGGGCGGGGACTTGGGGAAAGGGGTGGAATAGGGGTGGGGACTCTGGGGAAGGGGTGGAATGGGGGCTGGGCGAGGGCGGTGCAGGGGCGGGGGTTGGGGGGGTCGAGCACTCACCAGGAACAGTGGAAGTCAGTGCCTATGATGACAGCACAACACATCTGTCATGCCATGCCATGCCACACTATAGACCCGATTTGCAGAGATGTCAAGCACCTGTAGTTCCCATTGACTTCAGCAAGAGTTGTAGGTTCTCTGTTCTTCTGAAAATTAGTGACTCTATCCTCACTTTAGGGTTGCAAAAGGTGTCTTGCTGCATCATTTAACATGCCCAGTGATAAAACGTGTTGTAAACAAGAGACCTATCTATAGACATTAGACCATTCTGGAGATAGCCTACATGGACACTATTTGGCACACCAAAATCATCCTTTCTTTTCACATGCTAATTTTGCAATGGTTATTCATTCCTTTATCATTTTAGGGTTGGATTACTGTAATATGCTCTATTTGGGATTACTTACGGAAACCACCTGGAAGTTTCAGGTAGTGTGGAATGTAGCTGGCAACACTGAGCAGTACTAAACAATGGCATGTTAGGAGCAGCCAGACACATGACATGATGTGTTGTGCCACAGCAGACTACTGAATTAAGTGGTTCAAACAAAAGGACAGTTTTTTCACCCCCTAATAGTTAGCCTGAAAACTCCAACTGGACTTTCAGACTCAATCTGGGATCTTTACTTCTCACATTGTTGCCAGTAATGCCACTACTCTCTGAGGGAAATGGTTCAGAATCTTGGGCACTGTAGAGTGGGCTAGGATTCAATGGAGTCATTCTCAGGGCTGGACTGTGTAAAAACAATCTTGATCCTAGTTAGTCTTGGGTCACTCTCAATCTCAACAGCTCTGGACAGCTCTTAGGAGCCATTTGGCAGCTGAGGAATCACCAGAGTACAGTGGGCTTCAGCCAAATTCCCCTCCTGGCTGGGGTCTAAATAGGAGTAGCATAACAGCTTAGTATGCTAACTGTATACCTGTTCTGCTTCCAAACCTGGAAATCTTCAGAGTCCACCTGAAAGAGACCTCTCCTTCTGCACAGACAGGAGCTATCTAGGAGGATGGCTGGTTCTCTGCTGTTTCCCCATCCCAAGACACATTCCCCTGTAAATGCTGCTTCAGCAACATCTTTTTGTTATTGGATTCCCCCGTGGATGCTCAACCATGGCAAAGGGATGGGGTGCTTCACAATGGGGGTTCAAGGTGCAGAACAGCTCGTATTTTGGAGCTAGAACTCCATGTTCATTACCAGCTATGACACCTCTTTGTCCCCTGAAATCCATGTAGCCCCTCTGCTTGAACTGTAGCTATACGGGGGGGTTGAGAGATGTAAAGGGGCCCATCATGAACAATTCCAACTACGACAATTCAGCCTTGGGTTACTCTGAAATGTTATTCACAATGGTTTCTGAGTTGGCGAAAGGCACTTGTAAACTTCAAATTATTACGACCATCATTATGGGGGCTGAAAATTTTGTTTTTGAAATCTTCAATAAAGCTTTGTCTCATGATCTAGTTTAGCTGTTCTTGAAGTGCTTTTTTTTCTGGACACATGTTCAAGTCCTCGGGAGAAAATAGTAAGTTTACAGGCATACAATTTTTGTTCAATATTAAAAAAATCAATTACTTTTGTTTCAAGTCTATGTAATCCAAAAACATACTTTGGTTCTTATTTTACTCAGAAGGTTCACTGGCCCATAACACTAAATAAAATGGTAGTCTAGTGATGGCTTGGAAAGTGGCTCCATTCTCATGACTCCTCTGGAACAGCTCAGCATCCTTATAATAGGTCAAACTTTGCTGCCCATAAAGCAAAACATGCAGATTTTGCTGTTTGTTTATACTGGGCTCAGTTGCAAGGCCAGCTACTCTCCTGTGGCACAGAGAGCCATACCCTGCACGAGAGGGAAAGCAGACAATGTCAGGCTGCAATTACACTCTCCATCCACCTGAGTAGGAGGAGTTGGGTGGGCAGCAGCATAGAATGGCTACTGCGTTCACTCTTATCCTTCCCTGTGTTGTGCTGACAGCATTATTGAGCCAGCACACGGGGGAAGCAAGAATTAAACTGAGAGTCTCTCAGAGTCACATTTTATTCTCTGCCCTGCTTTAGTTGCAAGGTGCAAATCCAGCCCATTACCAAAAGAGAAGACAGATTCTCTTCTCATTAGATATTTTGCTCGGTGATTTCCATAAACAAAATTTGAACTTTTGTCTCAGAGTGGAGGGTGGTGAAAGCTGAAGAAGATGAAATGGCAAATTCTATTTGCTGTGAGCCATCAGAGGTAAATTTGCAAATGCAGGAGCTCAAGGCCCGTTGAATAACATTTCAAATAAGAACTCATGATGAGTGAGTATGGTGAGTAGAAAGAACATGCATAATGAAACACTGGCAAAAGAAATCTGTACCTTCAATGTCAGAATAGATTAAATGTATAAATGCATGATATATCCTGTTCTAATGTATTACTTATTGACTCAGGTCATCTAGAGACTTTAGATCTGGAACCCATATCTGAGCATAACATTTGATTAGGGTTGGTTTTTTTGGTTTTTTTTGCAGGGGGATGGGAGGGAAATAAATATGTTCTGGTATCTAGTATGGTTCTTTTCTGTGGCACGATTCAGGATTTTTATTTAGTTCACTGTAATATGGATAGGGTCTTATGCACCAGCATATATAATTAGATTTTGTAAATATATATATATATATATATATATATATATATAAAGTTTCATATCAAGAAACCTAAGAGAGTGAGGGTCACTGGAAGCATAGTGGTTGTGAGAATAAAGAAAGTAGGCAGTGGGAGGGAGAAGAATAATTTGTGGGCATGTGGGTCTTCTAGAGTTGCCAACTTTTGGCACAACTGACTCTGGTTAATCAGGGTGCTTACGCACAAGCATAATTTTTAGTCTCATTGATTTGTATAAGACTTCTCACTTGATTAAAGTTACACAGAGAAAAGTACTTGGCTGAAATGGGGTCTGTCTGCATTATCAATGCCTTTAATTAATATTTAGATTGCTCAGATTGCAAATTGTTTGAGGCAGAAGCCCTGATCCTTGATCGGGACCTTCAGGTACTAATGCAATATTGATAATAATACAGAAAAAGAGGTCCCCAAATGCCAGGAAATATATAAAAACAGTGATAGATTAACAATGTTGTGTTTGGAAGAGCAGTGAAGACTGATCTAATGAACCAGAGCCTCCCTGATGTTCCAGGCATCAAATCCTATGATCATTAATCCTAATGCATCCCTCCATCCCTCTCAACTTTCCTTTCCCTCATTATATCATAATCTGTTGGGGTGAGACCTAGTATTTTAAGGAGGCAATCAGAAGATCTGTTTGACCACCAATTATTTTGGGGTGCAGCATCAGGCCCATTCTTCACAATATCTTTTGGATACAGATGGTTGATTTGTCTCCTCAGGATAACAGAGAGACCCTCTCATCCTTCTAGTTCCACATTCCCTTGAGGACCTACATCTGACATCTTAACATTTCCCCTTTCTCTTTGCCCCCTCATACTCTCTTTTTTTTCCTCCCACGACCACCCTCTTCTGCTGATCCCCACAAGCTTTCCTTCTGTCTCTGAAGCCCCCTGGCATTCCCTTTCTATCAAGTCTCTTTCCCTCCATTCCTCTTGACTTTCCTCCCACTCTGTTCCTCTACAAAGTGTCACCCTCTCTCCCCCACAACCCCCAGGATGGAGGGTGGCAACTAACAGATAAACAGAACACACAGAATAGTAGGGATAAATATACTTTAGTTAAGGGCAGCCCACCTGCATTTACAAAAATGGTTATGGGATCTTCTATGGCCACATAGCAAAGAAAAGACCTGGGGTGAAATCCTGGCTCCACTGAAGTCAGTGGCAATACTCCCCTTGGCTTGAGTGGGCCTATGGTTCCCATCCAGCATCTGAAAAAAACATGCATGTTTTGTGATATATATCTAATATCTCAAGGACTAAATGATGAGCTGACCTTGGGGATTTGAAACTGAGATTCCAGGGAGTCTACAGGAAGTAGAGTTAATTATACCAGGTTCTGAATCTGCATATATTTTACACTCACTCCTCACTCACATACACATGTAGCCCTTTCTTGCCTCTATAGCCTACTCTCTCAAAGGTACTATACAATTAGCAAAACAGAGGGTCTGAGGAGTTAAAAGCCATGTAATGCAAATTTATTAGCATCCCTCTAGCCTCTATTTCATCTGTTTTATATGGTATTTTTAGATTAACACTTACTTTAATATAATTGTTTTACTTCCAGAAAAATGGACGCATTGAAATTTGACGTACAGTAGTTCTCAATTGAGAAATAAGCTCATATTTCTACTTAAAGGAATTGTATCAAATCGTGTTTGAATGTACTGTTATTCATAGAACATGAGCAGAGTCAGAGTAAACATTAAAAAAAACTATTAGCACTTTATGAAACTATTTAAGTTCACATAGAGAAAGGTCAACTTTGGGAGCTAAACTAATTATAATTATAAAATGACATTTTAGTTTCCATGCCATTAGCAACTGCTTTACATATTTTCAATCAATCGGTGTTTAAAATGTATTATATCATCATATTAGCAATGCTATAATTATAGTTGAGAAGGCACTTCCATTAAAAGCCCTTACGGGATATGCACACATTTAAAACTTTTCAAACAAATTACCCTTGGAGTTTGTCTCTTATTTTTATCTCGGACCAGAGGCAATTTTTAAAATTATTTAATTATTCACTTAAGTGAAAAAAACCATTTTCTTAATCAGTTAAACTAAACATTTAGATTTCAAAATAATAATAATAATAATAATAAAGTTACATAAAAAGAGCTTTGTTTTGGACAGATTTTTAAAAGCATTCAGGTGCCTAAAGATGATAAGTGCCTAGTAGAATTTTCAAGACATGTAGACACAGTGCTTAATTTGTAAGGAAAGGGGTGCTGGGGCTCCGCCAATAAAGATGGCATCCTCCACACAGCATGAGCTCACATGAATCATACATACACCTTGCACGGCAGGGGCTCCAGCCTGGACTGAGCCCCAGCAAGCCCTGGCATAAATTAAGCTCTGCCTCCATACCTCCTCCACTTGATTTCAATTGGAGTTAAGTGTCTAGTGGGATTTTCAAAACACCTAGGCATGGTATCTGTATCCCTATAAGCTCAAATACTTTCAAAGAACTGACCAGTACTCCTTATTTCAACAAACTTCTTGGCTTTAATGGGAGTTTCCCCTGAGCAAGGACTACACAGTATCAAAGCTTGATCTTTATAGTTGAATAAGTAGGTAGTAAAATACATACAAAATGCAAAGACATCTGAATCATCCCTTTTTTCAGAGCTACATGCGTTTCTGATGCTATATGTCCCGGCTCCACTTTACATTAATAAAGTTGCTATATATTATTGATCAACAATTTTATTTATTATAGTGGTAATTGTTGAAATGCTCTCTTTGTAGGAAGCCAACCCTTAATAAATATTACACTGTGCTGTATATGCCTGCTTTCTAGAGCTAGGAGGGCTCTGTAATTTAAGGTAATTCATTATTTATCTACTTTCTAATTTTCATAAACAGGAATGCCATTTGTTCATTAAAATTAGAACACGAGAAAAAAATATCCAGTCTTTTTCCTTTGATCAATCAAAACACCCAAGCAGTACACCAGAACCATAAGCTTTCTCAGAGCATCACACAAGCACTTGCTGACCTGAAATGAGACTGCCTGGGAGCAATTATTAACATTTGCATTTACTTTGACTCTCTGCCCCATGTTGTTCCCCCCCCCCGCCCCACACCCACACACTTTCCCCCCCAATGACTAGTTTCTCACCCCTGATGTCATGAGAAACTTGGTAGTACAAGAAAAAAGAAAAAATGGAAAGTTTTAAATAAATAAAGTGAGCTCAACAGCACCCTATTCACTGATGAATTGTAACAATCATTGTAAATAGTTTTGACACATAACCCCACCCATTTCCACCTCTTCTTGCCTTTTTCTCTCTTATATAGATTTATAGCTGTCTATATTGACATTTCAGCCCACCAAATTTACATCATGCTCATTGTATATCTTAATCACTATCAGGTAGTAACAATTCTAGTTCTTCTTGCTTGTTTTTCCATGCGCCTAGCATTAGTGTGCTGACACATTAATGCACTTATTCTTCTATTTCAGGGGGAGGGGGAAAACAACCACCCCTCTCCATTTTCTTCCTTATGTTTATTTTGGAAGTAATGGCAACTGTATTTAAGTGTAAGCTCATAGTCTACTTCTTTCCTTATCATAAAGCACAATCAATATTCAATCACAAAGCACGTAGGCACAATCAATATTCAATCAAGTAACTATCCGTTTTGTTTTTATTTTTATATTATAGTAACACCCAAAATATGCTAAGCACTGTACAGATATACTATACTGGAAGACAATTATCTGCCCTGAAAAGCATAAAAAAAGACAAATGACACATGAAAGATGGAGGAAACTGCTGACATAAAAGCAGAGATGTTAAGGTTATGATTGACACACATCTTAATAGTTGATCTGTTAGTAAGTATATTAATTAACGCCACCTACCCTGCTATCTAGACAGTAGTTTCCTTTTTCGGTCCCCATAAAGTTATCCCAGCTACAACTTTTGGTAGTAATTCATCTCCATCCTGCCTTTTCCCTGAGTTAACCTGAGTTAATTCACCAGTACTTGTTGTGATGGGTTGCCCCCCTTTAAGGTGCCATTTGATATACTGGGATGCCACTGAGCCCCACTGTTCTGCCAGCTTAAGTCCCCTTTATGCCAGGCTCCTAAGCCTCACCTAGCACACACACAGGCAGGGCCACACCCAGCTGCAGAAAGACACAGATACTGAGATCAGCTCTGGGAAGACTCAGCTTAAGGGACTTGCTCCAGAACTCAGGTGCCCACCTCCCTTGGAGTGCAGACCCAAAGGTATATTATCTTGCACTGTATAGAAAAATCTGCACAGCGTAAGCTCATAAAAATTCACCCTCTCCCTCAATGTGAAGAGAGATATGCACAGCTTCCCCTACCCCCAGATATGGATTGCACAGACTGGGTTATGTTATAAACAAGAAATAAGTTTATAAACTACAAAAGACAGATTTTAAGTGATTATAAGGGATAGCAAACAGAAAAAAAGAAAAGCAAATAAAACAAAACATTCAAACTAAGCTTGATTCACTAAAGAAACAGGTTACAAAATATAATTTCTGACCTTAAATGTTGAATTGGGCAGGATGCAGAGTTTCTGTAGCTTAGAGTTCCAGTTATCTTTTCTTACAGACTGGACCCGTCTCAATCTGGATTCACCCCTGCCTTTCCCCTCAGGTACTTTCAGCAGTCTTTCTTCTTGGGTAGTCAATGGACTACCTCTGGCCATTCAGTAACAGATTTAAAGGTGGCAATTTTGCAACAGAAAAGCTTCAAAAACAGACTCCAATGAGAAACTGCTGAACTTGAATTGATAAGCAAACTAGATACTATCAATTTAGGCTTAAATAGAGACTGGGAATGGCTGAGCCATTACACACATTGAATCTATTCCCCCCATTTTAAGTATCCTCACAGCTTCTTGTCAAACTGTCTTAAATGGGCTATCTTGATTATCACTACAAAAGTTTTTTTTCTCCTGCTGACAACAGTTCATCTTAATTAGCCTCTTAGAGTTGGTTGGGTAACTCCCACCTTTTCATGTTCTCTGTATGTTTATATATCTCCTCACTATATGTTCCATTCTATGTGTTCAATGAAGTGGGCTGTAGCCCACGAAAGCTTATGCTCAAATAAATTTGTTAGTCTCTAAGGTGCTACAAGTATTCCTGTTCTTTTTACAGGTGTAATTGTTACATAGTCAATATTCCTAATTTCGGATACAGAAATGATACATGCATACAAATTGGATAATCCCATTCAGTAAATCATAGCCTTTCCAATAATATCTTACATGAGCTATCTTGCATAAAGTATATCTTAGTTATGTCATATTCATATCATAACCATATTTCTATGAAGAATACAGGGTGTAACATCACACTTGTCCCTTTGCCTTGTCCTACTAGGGAAAGAGTGCTTTTTGCAAGTACCTTGGTCTTGGCAGGGGGTGGGCCATTCAGCAGAAGTGTTCAGCAATTGTCCATATCAATGAGGATAGCTATTCAGTTATGAGTTGATCTGTTGGGAGGCTTTCAAATTCAAGCAGAAGTTGATTCAATATTTTATAACTCCCAAACATTTCTGTCTAAATCAACTAATTCATTTGTTGGTCTCCAGCACTAGCCTCTTCCTTCCTTTGCACTTGGCCTCAGAAGGATCTTTGTGAAGCTCACCTATGCTTCTGTCTTTAGTTCATTTTTCCAATTTCCTAAAGTGATTTTTATATATTTATATTGGACTAAAGTTTGGGAGAGTTCCTCACGAAAGTATATATTCTATATCCATATTATTATTTCCTTTACCCTGGCACTCAACTGTGGTTCTTTGGTCAGATATGCCTTAGCCCAGGTTCCTCATTATGAGGACACCAATCAATATTACTTGTTCTTTCTTTACATCCTGCTGTTCTCTATATCAGCTATTTCTTACTGCAGGGGGTCTTCTTTCCTTGGAAGCTATCAATGTTAAAGTGTTCTGATACACCGAGATTTCCACAATTTGCAATTTCCAATTCACTGCTAGTGGAGCATTTGGATATTCTGTCCATCAATTATTTCCTTTTCTACTTACTTTATTGCAGTTTGCCAACAGATTAGTCTCTACTCAGGGAGAATCTCCATTCTTATTTGTGCTCTATTTCTCATCTCTGCTCCAAATTGGTCTGATCACCCTTTGTCCCCTTAACTCCCCTTTCTTTTCCACATGTTTCTGTTCCTGTTTCTCTTCCACTTGGAGCAATGGACATCCCAAAATGGGGCGTATGTGTGTGTGGATGGGTGTGAGGGTGGGTGGGTGGAGGCAGGGAGGAGGAGACTTCTACTCAGCTCAGACACTAGAGCAAGGGGTGTAGCATAAAAACCTTTATAAAAGTAGAACAGTATTGCTACCCAAGTTATGGCATCCTACATTTCCCTGCCAGACACTGATCTTTTCCATCCTTTCTCTCTCTGAATAGAGCAAAGGAGTAAGAAGGAGGAGCTACAGAGTACAAGTAATCCATGCCCTCCAGCAGTCAGTTTAGCACTCAGCATTCCTCTGCATAGCAATGGCCCCTTTTGGCAGGCAGTTGAAATAGTAAATCTCACCTCAAAATGAGAGTACTCCACATATTATGTGTGGGAGGCAACTGAACCTGTGCTCAGAAAGAAAAGGGATGGAAGCAGTGTGAATAGTGTCATGCAGTATTCCTTGCAACAGGAAGGCCCACTTGTCTGAGTCAAAGAAGGGGTTCCACCCCTAAGTCTTAGGGTACGTCTTCACTACCTGCCGGATCGGCAGGTAGTAATCAATCTATCGGGGATCGATTTATCGCGTCTCGTATAGACGCGATAAATCGATCCCCGAATGCGCTCCCCGTCGACTCCAGAACTCCACCAGAGCGAGAGGTGGAAGCGGAGTCGACGGGGGAGCTGCAGCCATCGATCCCGCACCATGAGGACCCGCGGTAAATCGATCTAAGATACGTTGACTTCAGCTACGCTATTCTCATAGCTGAAGTTGCGTATCTTAGATCGATCCCCCCCCCCAGTGTAGACCAGCCCTTAGTTTCAGACAAGACATGTGTTAGAGCAAACAGGTTAAAGGGCTGAAAACAGCTATGGTAATTTACTAACAGATCACACTTATTCCGCGAGTTTTGATTTTGTATGATCTTAACATTTCTGTTCTATTGCTCGGTTTTCAGAAATTGTCCAGGGATCTTGTATTTGTGTTGTACTTATTAGAAGCAAAAAAAAAGTGTTCTGTAGACAGTGAGATTACTACTAAAACAAACTGTATACGTTCCAGTCCTTTCCTTTACGGCATGTTTTTCCTGGGGCAGCCAAAACAGTCCTCGCAGGGTTGGTGGTCTCACCAATTAATGGAAACTAGTCAGAACACTCCCCCCAACAATGACCTAGTTTAAGCCACAGATTTTTGTTAAGTAAAAACCTAATACAAAAATTCCCCTCAGGCCATCTGTTGTTTATTTCTGCTATTAGCAGCAAACTGTTCTCTTAGAGAACTAGGGTCAGTCAGTTCCACAGGAAAATAGGAACATTCTGCCATTTACTTGCTGCTTTATAAATAGTAACAGGTATCCCCCTTAGCCTCCCCCCATAACCAGTGGTGCTGGAAGTAGGGGTGTTGCTGAACCCCGTGGCTTGAAGTAGTAATAACAAACACCAAATACATGCTTTCCATCATCAGCACCCCCATTATAAAAAAATGTTCCAGCACCCCTACCCATTACATTTAAAAAGGTTGAAGAAGGAAAGTGATGGTGTAGCCTGTTATTTGAATTCACTATAAGAGCTTATTGAAAACATGACCATGTGATCTGTCATTCCAGAATGGAACAATGGTCCATCATATCCAAAATAAAGAACGAGGAGTACTTGTGGCACCTTAGAAACTAACAAATTTATTTGGGCATAAGCTTTTGTGGGCTAAAACCCACTTCATCGGATGCATGCAGTGGAAAATACAGTAGGAAGGATGCATGCAGTGGAAAATACAGTAGGCCAATGTACATGGCAGAGGGGCATTGCTGACACATGATGGCATATATCACATTGGTGGATGTGCAGGTGAACAAGCCTCTGATGGTGTGGCTGATGTGATTAGGTCCTATGATGGTGTCCCTTGAATAGATATGTGGTCAGAGTTGGCAACGGGCTTTGTTGCAAGGATAGGTTCCTGGGTTAGTGCTTTTGTTGTGTGGTTGCTGGTGAATATTTGCTTCAGGTTGGGGGGCTGTCTGTAAGCGAGGATTGGCCTGTCTCCCAAGATCTGTGAGAGTGAGGGATCGTCCTTCAGGATAGGTTGTAGATCCTTGATGATGCGCTGGAGAGGTTTTAGTTGGGGGCTGAAGGTGATGGCTAGTGGCGTTCTGTTACTTTCTTTGCTGGGCGTGTCCTGTAGTAGGTGATTTCTGGGTATTCTTCCAGCTCTGTCAATCTGTTTTTTTCACTTCAGCAGGTGGGTATTGACGTTTTAAGAGAAACACTAATCCAGGAACCTATCCTTGCAACAAAGCCCGATGCCAACTCTGTCCACATATCTGTTCAAGGGACACCATCATAGGACCTAATCATATCAGCCATGCCATCAGGGGCTCGTTCACCTGCACATCCACCAATGTGATATATGCCATCATGTGCCAGCAATGCCCCTCTGCCATGTACATTGGCCAAATCAGACAGTCTCTATGCAAAAGAATAAATGGACACAAATCTGACATCAGAATCATAACATTCAAAAACCAGTAGGAGAACACTTCAACCTCTCTGGTCATTCGGTAACAGACTTAAAGGTGTCAATTTTGCAACAGAAAACCTTCAAAAACAGACTCCAACGAGAAACTGCTGAACTAGAATTAATTTGCAAACTAGATACCATTAACTTGGGCTTGAATAGAGACTGGGAGTGGCTGGGTCATTACACAAATTGAATCTATTTTCCCATGTTAAGTATCCTCACACCTTCTTGTCAACTGTCTGGAATGGGCCATCCTGATTATCACCACAAAAGTTTTTTTTTTTTCTTCCTGCTGATAATAGCCCACCTTAATTGATTAGTCTCCTTAGAGTTGGTATGGCAACACCTATTTTTTCATGTTCTCTGTGTATATATATCTTCCTACTGTATTTTCCACTGCATGCATCCGATGAAGTCGGTTTTAGCCCACAAAAGCTTATGCCCAAATAAATGTCTCTAAGGTGCCACAAGTACTCCTCGTTCTTTTTGCTGATACAGACTACCACTCTGAAACCCATATCCAATATGTGACAGCTGCCTGATGTCAATTTCAGGTGTTTTACTGTGTAGTATGTGTGTGAGACATGGTAGGTTCTATCTTCTTTTCCTGTTTTCAAAGGATTATTTCTCTTTTATTTAGTTTTTCACTAGATAAAGTAGAGAATAACTGAAAAACAGTGTTGCATAATATGATGAATGTGGCTTTAAAGGGTACTTATCTTTGTCTTTCCTCATTTCATTTTAATTGTTATGTTTTCTTTCATATAGGATTATAAATGATAATATTCATATGAAAGTCATGCTCAGTCAATAAAATGTGCAATTTCAACATCATTTTATGAAATGCTGGCAGCAATTAGTTTTGCAGTGGGAGACCAGGAAAGTGGATTTAAGGGTCTTACTCTTACAGTGTGCAGTGGAGAAGGAGGCAAGTAGAAGTGAATGCCAAGCACTTCTGTGTCCATAATATATTAATCCTAAGGTGCACTGCGGTTATGAATTCAATTATTTCTTTTAACTGGTAGGTTTAGAAGAAGTGTGTAAGAACCCAATTGCCTTTACTTAAAAATCCTTGGGGGAGAAGGGGGGAAAGTTAAGTAAGGCCAAAGAGGTGGCTTAAGAATCAGATTGCTGTGAGTCATACACTTACTGTGAGTAAGAGTGGTGAGCCTTTGATGGGGTATATAAATAATTAGCAACATAGCCTGTAAGTCTTTCCTTTTTATATTTCTATAATTAGAGGTGTGTGATGAGATGTAAATTATTCTTTTCATGTATTGTTCATGCTGAATAGTAAATTATTCTTATAACATTTCTCACTCTATTCATATTCTATAGATCAGTATTGTTGCTTGAGGCTGGGAAAGGAATGTAAGCCAGGACTAACCCTTTCTTGTGCTTGTCCCCTGATTTTATACAAACTATATGAGAAAGTAATAGCAAGTCATTTTCAGTAAATGAACAACAGTGGAAAGCAGGAAAAATGCAAAGACAAAATAAAGTCCTGATCCTGCCACCTCTTATACACATGCTTAACTTTAAAAAAGAGTAAGCCCTTTGGCATCAATGGGAATACTCACATGCTTAAAATTAAGTACACATATTAGTGCTGGCAGGATTGAGGTCTGACACTACTAATCAGATTTCACTGATTTAGCAAAACACTTGACATCTCAAAGTTAGGAGTGACCTTTTAAAGCTATTCTTCAATACTTTTATTTAAACTTGATGTTATATTGCCATACTGTACTAATTAGTTTCAGGACATGGAGTTTCTGTTCCAATAACTGTTTACTTGTTCTGGTTATTTTTATCACACTTTGCTTTCCCATGATAAGCTAGAACCATTAATATGACAGTTTCAGACGATTATACTACATTAGATGCCAGCACAATTTGTTTAAGCTATTTATTTTTTTTCATGTTTCATAACATATGTTTCAAAATGTTTATCATATTGCAATGTGGAATACCGAAGGGTCACTGCTTTTATTCTGATATCATCAAGCACAAAAAATTGTAATGTCAAATCTAGTACAATCCAATGGGGAAAAGATCTATTTTCTATACATTTCTATCACTGGGACTAGAATCTTCTGTACTGAGTGGATTTAAAAGAAAAAACAAACAAACAAAAAAGAAACCAAGGGGCTGTATGGCAGCCAGGGAGTGGTATGTAAATTGAATATAAAATAGGTGTGCTATAGCTTTGGGCTGTGTTTATTTGCTAAAGATGCTTTCATTACACACATCTATATTTGTTAGTTACCTAAGCGGGGGTGAGGGCTCCAGAGAGGGGCCAGAAATGAGGGGTTCAGGATGTGGGAGGGGTCTCCAGGCTGGAGCAGAGAGTTGGGGTGCAGGAGGGGGTGAGGGCTCTGGGTGGGGTGCAGGCTTTGGGCTGGAGCCAGGGATGAGGGGTTCAGAGTATGGGAGGGGGCTCTGGGCTGGGGCAGGGGGTTGAGGTGTAGGGGGAGTGAGGGCTCTGTCTGGGGGTGCAGGCTCTAGGGTGGGGACAGGGATGAGGGGTTTGGTGTGCAGGAGGGAGCTCTGGGTTTGGGGGGGGGGGGGCGGGGGGGGGGGGCGGGGGTTGGGGCACTGACTTACCTTGGGTGGCTCCCGGTCAGTGGCACAGCGGGGCTAAGGCAGGCTCCCTGCCTGTCCTGACTCTGCACTATGCCCCAGAAGGGACCAGCAAGTCTGGCTTCTAGGCGGAGGAAGAGGGGACCAGGAGGCTCTGTGCGCTGCTCTTGCCAGCAGACACTGCCCCCGCAGCTCCCATTGGCGGCAGTTTCTGGCCAATGGGAGTGTGGAGCCAGTGCTAGGGATGCTGGCTGCTTCCAGTGTGCAGCACGGTGCCAGGATTGCCTTAGACCCACAGCACCGCCAACCAGACTTTTAATGGCCCGGTCGGCGGTGCTGACCAGAGCCGTCAGGGTCCCTTTTCGACCGGGCATTCCTGGCAACCCAATCTGGACATCTTGTGGATGAAATCCTGGCCTTATTGAAGTCAATAGAAACACTCCCTTTGATTTTTTCTATATCTGCTATACTTTACTGAGATGGGGTAAGTGGAAATGAAAACAGTATTCTATGAGAGAAATTATCTTATAAATGTATAAGATATCAATGCTTTAATCATCATCACAAACCTGTTTATTCATGGTAGCATTCTGTCTGCTTTGACCACCACTGCACATTGAACAGAGGTTTTTCCACTGAGCTGTCCCTAATGGCACCCAGGTCTTCCTCTTCTTCTCCCTCCCAAAAAATTAGAACCTAGAAGCCTGTATGAGTAGTTAAATGTATTATTTCATCTGCCATCATGCTGTCCAGTTGCCTAGTAAAGAATTTCTATTATGCAATACATTCTCATTATCAGTTAATCAAAACTTATATAAAGAGTTAAGGAAATAACTCCAAAGTGTTAAAATCAAACACCTGCATTGTCAGTTACAAAATATTTTTAAACATGAAAACAGAAAAAGACAAAAAAAGCAGCTATTCCATTTAACTGACCTAAAAACTAAAATTATTCTTTCATACTGAGAGTTTCCTGTAATATATTGGATCAAATGTGGGCTGAAGATTTTTTAGACCGAGAGAGAGATCAGCTGTGGCAGCACTTAAATTTTCTGCCTTTTTTTTTTATTATTAGGCTTAATAACGGCTCCTCAAGCACAGATGTGCTGTGTTAGAGGCAACAAGGTGAAAGCAGAGCCTCTGTATACTCTACACTGGTGTAAGTCAGTAGCGTTACAACAACTCCCACAGGGTATGTGCATAAAAACCAGAGTAAAGTTGCCCATACTTCATTTTGGGATTTTATTATATCAGAGGGTTTAACTGTGCAATTGTAGTCTTTTGCTTTTGTTAAATAGAATATATACAAATCAGGATTAAGGTTTTAGACTGAGAATTTCCAATCACAGCCCACTTGGCTACAAGTGCAAGGGGACAAAAAGTGTTAAAATAAAAGAGCAAAGAAATAGGCTTTCAGAGAAGGCCCGTTACAATCTTTCTATGCTGTCTGTAAACATAGCTTGGTAAATGTCAAATGGTTGTAGTCATTCTGTTCTTTATGGTTGTGTTAGTATTCTACACCCATTTAGGTTCTCCATAAAAGCCAAATTTAATTCATTCCATTGTACACTATTTGAGACATTTTGCAGCAGATACATAAGACAAGAATAATGTAACTCATTTCTTTTACACACTGAAATAAATGAACCAAGGTAAAAGACATTGGAAAATGTGAAGTTTGCTACAAATGCTTTCCATGAGCATAACAAATTGGAGGGGGCTGGAATTTAAAGACAAAAGATACAAGTTAATGTTAGTATTTTAGATTATTTATTGCACACTAACCCTTCAGGTTAGAAACTGGTAGGCATGACAGTTCACTGCTAGATTCTCTTAGTATCTATTTTTGTACATAAACACAAGCAATTGTATTTTAACACTTCTACCTTCTTGTGGGACTCTGTCAAGTTTGTATGTCACATGCTTTGGGCTTTTATTTTGCAATGCAACTGTGCCTGACCAATTCTATCTCCCCTAAAAATAGTTCAGGTGAAATTCACCATCGTGTGAAGAGTCCACACAAAGGCTATGCCTTTCTTCACTCACATGTAATCCCTACTTTGAGGGCATAATTCCAACATAAATGGTGCACAGACTGAGAACAGGCCCTCTGCACAGGGTGAATTTTATTTCCAAACTCTGATCCTGAGTAGTTTTACACACGGGGGTAGTCTACTGAAAAATGACCTTCATAGGAGTGAATGTTTGCACACTAGCTTTATGCATTAGCTTGAGATTCAGATACTAATTTTTCTTCACATGAAAAGATAAAAAAATCTCTCCTTACACAAATAATATAAGAGACTACAGATGTACTTACTGGGGGAAGTTTATTTTCTAAAATTATCAGGTATTTTTCTTCCAAGAATTCCATATCATTTGACCTTTACCTGCGTCATTATTTTAAATTAGATGTTTTTTACAATTGTGACTTTCTTGAAATTTCCATTTGGAAATAGCCTTACAGGTTTGAAGAGAAATCAGTCAATGCTGATTTGTTTGCTTACATGCAGTCTAAATTTTGTACATTGGATACATCATCCCACCCCAGCATAAAAGCATAAAGTCACACTTACTCCTGACTGCTTACTTTAGTGGAGGGGAGTTTTGTACCCACCTGACTGACCATGACGATAATTAGGATGATAGAGCAGGAGGTGGTGGAGTTGAGCACTTTCTCTCAGGAGGAGGTAGAGTTTGGCAGCTCTGTGGGCTCCCATCTCTTTACTGGATCAGAGCTGAAGAACCATGGGTGGGCTTTGCTCTTACACAGCAGCAAAGTCAGGATCTGGAGCATAGTGTTTATCCATAATCTTAGGGAGGTACTGGTGAAGTCTCAGCTGAAGTACCATGTTTAATTCTGGGCACCCCACTTTAGGAAAGATGTAGATAAATTGGAAAGAATCCAGAGGACAGTAACAAAAGCTTTAGAAAGCCGGACCTTAGTTTAATAAACTGAGCATGTTTAGTTTTGCAAAAAGGAGATTTGGGGGGCGGGAATCTGATATCAGTTTTCAAATGTGCTATGGGCTGTTATAAAGATGGCAATGATCAATTGTTCTCCATGTCCTCTGAAGGTAGGACAAGTAGTAATGGGCTTAATCTGCAGCAAGCAATGTATAGGTTAGATGCTTTGGGGGACTGGATTTTTTTTTAACTAGAAGGGTAGTTAAGGTCTGGAAAAGGCTTCCAAAGGGGCTTGTGAAATCCCCATCATTGGAGGTTAAGAACAGATTGGACAAACACCTGTCAGGGATCATCTAGGTTTGCTTGGTCCTGCCTCAGCTCAGGGGGTTGAATTTAATGACTTCCAAGTCCATTCCAGTCATGAATTTCTATGGCTAAAATAAAACTCATCTTTCATTTTTTTAAATGTTGTAGGATTTTCTATGTTACTTATCACCATAGTATAAAAGCCACATGCTTTATATTGAAGCATTTTAATTTGTTTTTCAAAGGACGGGGGAAGAGAAACAGTGGGAAGATGACAAGAATCTTAGTTGAATAGTCTTTCACACATGTAGAAACAGAACAGGGCAACTCAGCTAGAAGGATACAGAAACATCCAGAACACACTGCTGCCGTTACTGACGTGCTGTAGAGGAAGTTTTCATTGTGGTCATCGCACCTGCTAGGATACCCCCGGCTCAGCTCTGAGACAATGGGTAATCAGAGCTAAGGTTATAAATAGAGGAGTTAGCAACACCCTGAGGCCTCAGTGGCTGATTAACACAGGACCAAGATAAGGTGATGGATGAGTCCTAATACCTCCACCACTCTGAATACAGATCAGTGCTATCCCAGCATTGTTTACTAGGAAGTCCTCCATTAGGAGAGTGTTTGGTCCACCACAGTGTGTTTTATGGACCTAGAGGGAGGGCAAGTTTCCCCTACAGGTTACAGAGTCTGTGGGACTTGCATTTGGCTATCAGCTAACAGCACTGAACTGGGATCCTATCTCAGGTAAGACAAGAGAATGGGGTAGCACTTAGTGAGGATTTATGAATTCTTTCCTGAGTTAGCTGGGTTTCTGGGAAAAAGGCAGTACCCTATAGAGATCAAAAAATGGATACTTTATATGCTGATGCCCAGTTCTTGTACCACTTGGATACAGGCTATAGACCTCTGTTTTATCAACAAATGAGAGGACAAGTCAGTTATTAATCCAAGGGTTGGACTGCTGCTAGTGGTAGAGATCCCCAGACTGCTTGCTGACAGGGATCTGAAATGTTGGAAAGGACCGAGATACTGCAACACTACATATAATGATCACATTATAAAGACTGGCAAAAGTCATCTCAGAAGATCAGAGGGGATTGTGTTTTGATGTTTGGTAAAGTATAAATGTATTGGTCCCCCCAGCGTGCAGCCTAGAACTGGGATACAGCTGAGCCCCCTGCCTTACCAATCTGGGTTCCCTCTCACACTCTGACATTGTGAAAAGCTACAAAGCCCTCCAAGCTTGCCCTCACACAAACATCCACAGGCAGGGGCCACACCCAGCTGTGTTCATGAATGTTCTGCCAGTCACTGCATGAACCAACAATAGAGAGACTTCAGCCAAAATGCCCTCCAGTTCCCCAGCCTAGGACCTCAGAGCTGTACCATCCTGTCCTGGTCAAAAGCCTGATCAGTATGAATTTGTTACCCAGTCCACCACTTCTACAAAATGAAGTGGTTGTGCACCAACTGAGATTCCCCTCCTCCCCACAGCACTTTATCCAAACCACTCTGTTTTGGGTAACAAATATAAAACAGATTTATTAACTACAGAAAGATTAAGTGATAGTAAGCAGATCAAAGTAGATTACCATAAGAAATCAAACAAAGTGGAATCTAAGTAGAATATACTAGATAGAGTGAGACACTGCTTGATTCAAATCCTGTTACATAGTACAAGCAGTTTGCTGATGTTTCAAACACAGGCAGGGCTTTCTTCTTTCCTGCCTGGTACCAGCACTTCCCCTCCAGTTCAGTCTTTTCCTCTGGTATTTTCAGGTGTTGTAGGGAGCATGATTGGACCTCACGATGTCATTTCCTCCTTTTATATCTTCTTCCAACTTGCTGGAAAGCTCTTCTGCTATGACATGGGTCAAACAATTCACATTGTGAAGTGCTGTCTAAGAGGTTTCTATTGTACCCAGTTCCTGGAATAATCCTGGTAAGTGTATGTATTTTCTCACTGTGCCATCAACATTATTTGGCCTTTTTACTGTTGTACCTGAAAGGCTGTTTGTGCATGTTCCCAACCTCACAACTTGTTTCATTAGCACATACATAGCAAAACTTTATATAACTTCACATACAACAAAAGCACATACAACTTAACAGGATATTAATGTTCAACAGATTAAGACTTTTTTAGAACGATACCTCACAAGGCATACTTTGTAGAAAACATATTATGAGAGTGGTGAATGTGGGGGAACCAGGGTGTTGCTTTGGGGCACAAAGTGTCACAAGAGAAAAGTGTTCTTTTGAAACCATGTATTTGAGGCTTGTTGCAGAAACAATAGGGAAGTTTGTATAACTTGCCTTGGTAGATTTACTGTCTAATAGCTTGTTTTAAAAACTGTAAGTATTTGAATAGCATTTTCTACTAGTAACAATGTGGTTTTTTTGCAATAAATGTTTATTTTACTAAGAAAGTAGATGGTGTTCTTTGAGTTTGACTAGGAACTATTACCATTCATCTATCACTGTTTTACATACAATAGCCTGAAGGTTTAACTCTGTTTAATGCTTTTCTAAAGAGAGTGAACTGTGGCCTGTCCTGCAGCAAAGAAGTAAACTGAGGTGCAGAGAGAATGAGATAAATAGCTGTACAGACTATTTCCCTGCCTCTTCACTTTTCCCCACCCCCTTACACAAATGAAGCCTGAACAGGGACTTGTATTCACATTGAGATTTCTCTTTGAGAGAAAGAATACAAGTCAGTCAGGGTATGTCTACATTTACCCGGTAGTTCGGCGGCGAGCGATCGAACTTCTGGGTTCGACTTATCGCGTCTTGTCTGGACGCGATAAGTCGAACCAGGAAGTGCTCGCCGTCGACTGCGGTACTGCAGCTAGACGAGAGGAGTACCGCGGAGTCGACGGGGGAGCCTGCCTGCCACGTGTGGACCGAGGTAAGTTCGAACTAAGGTACTTCGAGCTGAAGTTGCGTACCTTAGTTCAAATTAGGGGGTTAGTGTAGACCTGGCCTCAGAGTAAAGTGAAGTTATTCGCTCTGATTTGTGCCTAGTGATATTGATTCTATTTTTTAGAACCATGGATACGTGCAGCCATTTTGGGCTGGATACCTACACAACTGTTCTTGTCAGTGACAAGCCTAATATCAATAGCCTGCCTTATTTCAGCTGTGCTGTTAGGACATATGGCAAGCTGACTGACAGAAGGTTGATGGAGGACAGAGGGATGTACTCCTTTGTGAATTTGCACATCTCGCCTCTGTAATACACATAGGCAGAGACTGTTGCAGAGATTAGAGCAAAAATGGTTTGTGATACCTATTAACCATGGGGTTATGCCACTTATATCCACTGGTAATGTGTACCATCAGGGGGATCCTGACAGCCAGGCTGTGTTTACATCTGTGATTAACAGAAAAACTAGAGCATTAACAGTTCACGGATCTATACCTTGTAGGTAAACATCCACTGGGATCACATACAGCTGTGAATGTTTCTTGTGAAATGCAACACAGGCTGTTAGAGCAGGTTTTGAAGCCTGCTAGTTAGACAGACCATGGCAGAAGTAAAGTTTAAACTGAAATGTTTTTCAGGTAAATCAACCTGACTCAGTGGAGAGGTTGATTACCTCACTTGGCAAGCTCAAGGCAGAGAGCTTCTGGAAAACAATGAAATCCCTGACAAAGCAAAAGAGAGAAGGAAGATCATTGAGAGGTTATTGCCCCTAGCACTGTGGGTAGCCTTAGCAGCTGGTACCAAGGGAAGGGCTGAGATTGTTTTTTGCTTTTTTAAAAGGCAAATGAAGTATAGTGAATGTATTAGAGTTTAAAGGTTTAGTTTTCTGAATCTCATCAACATCTGTGTACCTGAGCAGATTACATGCATTTGCCCAATTAACTCTTGAGGCTGGTGAAGTAAAAGATATAGATTTGGATTCCAAGGTACAGTTATAAGGTTGATTGCTTGAAGCATTGATAACCATTTTCATGAGGTGGGAAGGTTCCAGCCTGAGCCAAGAAATCTACTCAGCAACGAAACAGCCCTGCCGCCAGAGCCCGAGTCATCTGGCACAGGCCAGCTGTGGGTGTCTAGTTGCTGTGTAGACTTATCTAGAACCGGACTCATCTGACCCCAGAAATATTCTAGTGATCAAGTTAAAAAAAAAAAAGAAATACACTCAGGCCTACCCAACAAAAAGATCAAATAGCCAAGACAGTGGCCATTGTACTCTGGGGAAATTTTATCAGCCTGTGATGCTGGTAAATCAACTGTTGCCAAGTCTGTGGCTGTCAGTTGAGCACTGACATTCAAAGCTGGAAGCCAGACCCACTCACCTATGTTAATATTGTTCAAGATAGGTGTTAGACTTGTAAAGACATGTTTAGACTCTATAAAATGCTTGTACGTTGCTGCATATATTAATCTTACTCATGTCGTCTGTATTCCATGCTACAAGGTAAGGTAAATTTGTGTAATTGTAAAAATGCCTTCTCTAAACATCTGGGCTCAGATAGGAAGAGTGGTTCCTTCCACCCATCCAGGAAGATCAACATAATTATGTGGGATATCATAGGACAAAAGGCATGCATCTGACAAAGTGGGTATTCACCCACGAAAGCTTATGCTCCAATAAGTCTGTTAGTCTATAAGGTGCCACAGGACTCTGTCGCTTTTTACAGATCCAGACTAACACGGCTACCCCTCTGATATAGGGCAAAAGCTTTGTTAATTGCCCCATGGAGTAGTGCACAAGGCCTCATACATACACAAGGCCTTTGAATCCTGGAGGAGGAAAATGAAAATAGCTAATGTGAGGATTTCTCATCCCTTTGCTGTTTGCATTCTTACAAGGCCTGAGCTAAGAAATGAAACTGAGGTCCCCAGGATTGAACTGGATTAAGCCCTAAAACAGGGATCGGCAACCTTTGGCACACGGCCTGTCAGGGTAAGTACCCCGGTGGGCCAGGCTGGTTCGTTTACCTGCCACGTCCGCAGGTTCAGCCAATTGTGGCTCCCACTGGCTGCAGTTCGCCGTCCCAGGCCAATGGGGGCAGTGGGAAGTGGTGTGGACCGAGGGATGTGCTGCCCGCTGCTGCCCGCCACGCCCATTGGCCTGGGACGGCAAACCGCGGCCAGTGGAAGCTGCGGGATCGGCCAAATGAACCAGCCCGGCCCGTCAGGGTGCTTACCCTGGCAGGCTATGGGCCAAAGCTTGCCGAGCCGTGCCCTAAAAAGATATTCAGTGCTGACAAATTACTACATCTATCACCTTTTGAATCACAGACAAATGCATTTGTGTAGATGTTTGCTTGCTTGAACTTGTAAATAAATGTTTATTAGGAAAAAATGAGTTAACTATAGGATTGGCTACAGGGGTCTCTGGTGTGAGATCTAAGGTACAAATTGATCTGGGGTAAGTGACTCATCTCTCGGGACTGGAGCAACCTGAATATTATTATTTTTGGTGTAAGTGACCATTTATCACTAAGTCTAACTTGCATGGGTGGCTCTCCAGTCTGTCTGTGACACCATGGTAAGACTGTTACAATGATCTGGGAGTTCACAGTTGTTACTGGATTGGTAAAATCTAATTATAGAACATACCACCAGTTTGGGGTGTCTGTCCTGCTTTTGACAGTCTGCCTTGAGGTTGGTATACTCTGTCACAAGCCACTCTAAACAGCATGACACAGCCATTATGGTTTTCCTAGGAGAATACTTTGATCAAAATACTAACTTTAAATCAGAACTGGTTGCTGAGTTATGAGAAAAACTCACAGGAGTACAACCTTGCACTCATTCCTTACCACCCTGAAGGAAATTCAGTTGATAAATTTTACCATACTCTCATAAATGTTAGTGAGACTTGAAAAGCACAAGAAGATCAACTGGAGAAAATGTGACCTAACATTAGTTCATGCCTATAATTATACTGGAAATGATACAACTGGGGAATCATACTTTAATTTTTGGAAAGCAATTTTGGTTACCAATTGATTTGTGTTTTGGAAAATTTGCTGTACTTCTCTTACCTTAAAAGGTAAAAAAAAGTAGTGTCAGTTATTTTCCCAAAGCTGGAAATCAGGCTTGTCTGGCATGATCTACTGTTGAACCTTGGTTTTATCATTACATCCTTTTACCATTAAATTCCATGAATTTAGTTATCCTTTCCTTCACAAGGAAATCCTTCATATGATTTAGCTGCTAAGGAAAATTAGAACGCACACCAAACTGGTAAACAACCAGCAATGATAGGCCAAAGTAATCATGTTTACTGTAGAATCAGGAGACTGTTCTGACATGTAACCTTAGCCCCAGAGGAAAGAAAAAGCTTGCAGATAGCTCAAGCCACTAGCAACATGCGGTACTAGAGCAATTGAAAGGTGATTTACCTGTCTACAAGGTAGAGGCAGAAACAGGAAATGGTGCCATTTAAACTCTTCAGAGACATGCTACAACTTGTGGATTAATTTCTGTCACTTCAGTCATCAAGGTCATCCAGATCTTCCTATAGAATACTCTGATCCTCCTCAATATTGACAATACTTCTCAATGGCTCATCAGTAAGTTTCATTAGCACACTTCTACTTTTTGTGCCAAGTTCACTAATAAAAATATTGACTGATCCTTGAGGCACTCCAGTCTGATCACATTTCAGTAAAACCCAGTGCCTCCTCCCCTTCAGTCAGTTCCTTATCTACCTTACAATCCTTGTACCGATTCCTGGCCTCCTCAATTTAACTATTTCCAGGAGATACCCTGTTGAATGTTTTACTGGAGTCCAAGTATATTTTCAGTGGTGTTATTCTGGAATATAACAGAACAGAAGAAAATCAGGCCCATCATAACTGCCAGAAAATTTGCTGCTAGCTTGTAAATTATATAGTTCAGAATTACCAACCACCCCCAGAGCTTCTTGATATTATTGAATGATCTACTAGTATGTATCTTATGTCAGTTACTTTACACAGAAGTTGTTTAGCATCCTATTCTAAGAAACAATTTTCACCCCTGATGTAATACCACAATTTTATAACTGAGTGGCAATGGAAATATTTTCTAAATTCCCCTAACCTTTTTTCTGAATTTTCTTGAAAAATAAAATACAGGTTTCCACATTGGGGGCGGGGAGAGGAAAGTTGTTTAACAAAATAGTAAGATTTCTCTGTAAAGATGAAGACATCCCATTTTCTAGGAAAATGTCACTATGGCTCCAGAAGAAAAACCCTCTATTTAAAAGAGAAATGTAGTCGGGCTTGATACTGCAACTCTCCTCACTTTAAGAGACCACTGAAGTGAATTGAAGAGTACGGATTAGTAATTTGAATAACTGTCACAAGTTTGTACCCACAGTGACATTTCAAACTGGATGAAATTAATTCAGTATTGTGTTGTTACTATGTTTTTAAGTTCTTTATGTCAGTAGTGACTACCACCACAACTCTGAATAGCTTTTGTTTAGAAGGTCTCAAGAAACAAATGAAAGAAAATTAAAAAAAAAAAACCCACCCGCACAATACTGAATAAATTTAATCCAGTATGAAATGTCACTGTGGGTATAAACTTGTGACCCTTATTCAGTTTACTAGTCTTTACTATTCCATTCATTGCACTTGCAATGTATTGTAAGAAGAGATTATGAAAACACAAATGCATGCAAAAGAACCCAAGTAGTATCACCTTTTCAGCTATTAAGAATCCCCTTGAAAGTTTTTTTGAGGAGTGAGGGAAAGTAACAGGACATCAAATATAGTCTGTAAATATTAACTTGAGTGGTATTAATATTTCTTTCACCATAGGGAATATGAAACACTTGCTAGTCTTTTTCCAGTCTAGTCTCTTCAAAGCAGGACCAATCCCCAGACAGATTTTTACCCCAGTTTCCTAAATGGCCCCCTCAAGGATTGAACTCACAACCCTGGGTTTAGCAGGCCAATGCTCAAACCACTGAGCTATCCTTCTCCCCAGTAATGTAGGCATTGATCCCGCTACCTCTCACATGCTAAGCGAGCGCTCTACCATTTGAGCTAATTCCCCATGTACCCAATGGGTACTAGTCTTATGCATTGTGCCATTGTGACATCTGGAAAGAAGCAAACTAAACCATGTCATATTTAGGAAAAATATGGTATTGACATTAGCATATCAAACACATTTATAGCTTTTTAACTGAAGGTCACACAGACTTTTTGAAAAAAATAGACAAGTGAAAAGAGAAATAATTGATTATTCCAACCCGATGCCAACAGTTTAGATTAGAATCTATTAGCATATGATATAAAATGACTAACTGCAAAGAGCTTATATAAATTCTCCTTTCAACTCAAAAATGTGCAACAAATTTAAAACTGCAGTGATAAGGTTAGAGCTCAATTTCTTACAGTATTTCTGGTACAGCAAAAACTTTCTATATTTGATAGAGGGATGATGGAGCAGTTTGAACTTGTATTTAACACACAGAACTGCAAGTCGGGAGATTAGAAGTCAGCTATAAGGTCTCTGGGTAGTTTGGGGCAAGTTAGAACCTCATTATACCCCCTTCTATAAACTAGGGGTAAGAGGCAGATTCTCTAATCAATCTTCTAGCCCCTTTGTGCCTCTCAGGAAGTGCAAAGTGGTCAAACTGAAACAGTCCACCAGAAAATTCCATATGGTGAAGGAAATCTGCTGGTCCAGATATGTCAACTCTGGCTGCCCTTCAAGCTCTCTTTCTCTTCCTGATATAGGGGGCATGTTGGAGGAGGGAGAGGCTGGGAAGGGGTATGTGGTGGAGCTCTGCACTGCCATAGCAATCCTTCACTGACTAAAGATTTCTTAAGGAACCAAGCCAGTGGTGCAATTTAAAGGAACTGACAGGCAGATCCAAGTTCCATGGAGGCTGAAGCAGACTCCAAGAATCAGATATAGCTGGAATTGGCTCCCTGATGCTTAGGTCTCCAGCCAATAATATTTACTTAATCCAGAGGAAATGTTTGTGACTTAATGTATTAATACTTGTAAAACATTTCAAAGTCATTGAAGGAAGACAATATAGAAGTTCAAACTATTATTCTATAGTACAATATATATTTTGTTAGTTATGATATTTAGGTTTATCAATTGCAGATGTTTCTCTTTCAAAAGAGTTCGAGGAGAGGGATCTAAATAATCACAAGACAGTGAGACTGTTAGTGCAAACCAAGAGTAATTTCACTGAAGTCCATGGAACTTGACCAATCTAAAAAGTAAGTGAAAGAAAAAAGACCAGTATATTTTGAGGTTTTATATAAGATGATACTGTACTGTCAAATGCTGACTACTTGACAAATGAATTTTATTATTAAATTACTTTTAGAACTGTTATAGGGTGAAACTGGATATCTAATTCACAGCAACCAACTGATTTCCTCTATAGATATCAGACTCATGTGCTAAACTAACCCTCCAATCTAAGTTGGGTTGTGGTCAACAGGAAACCATCTACTTTTGATATTAGCAAAGAGTTGAACGTGGAATTAGAAGTGGCCCCAAGCCACAACATTTGAATCTGGGTTTCAGACATCAGAAAGATCAAGGATGATCAGGTTGGGAGCTTGGTTTAGTGCATGATAGAGTGGCCAAACATTGTTTGGATTCAGATTATGAACTCTTGCCCCAGGGAGTAAAGATGTTCTGATGAGGGGGAGTTGATTGCCTGCATATATTTACTGAGGACAACCTGCTCAGTTTAAAAAAAACAAACAAACAAACAAACAAAAAACCACCACACACCTTGTGTCAGCTTCAGAGCTGCTTCTACTACTGTTTTCTTTTTTGTAAAGAAAACGCTTAATGTTCTATTTTGCCCCTATATACTTCCTCGTTTTTGTTCAGCAAAGCTACTAGCTATTGAGTATTCTCAGTGATCTCTTATTGTATCCCTACCCTTCCTCAGCAGATTGGATTTTAGAGCAGAAGATGTGTAGAGGCTTTGATCATTACAGACACATAGGAATAAGTGGCCAGAGAGCTGTAAGGATTTAAGCTATGAAAGTCCATGGACCTAGATAGGGCTCACATGGCTAAAACTGCGTGCAATTCTAATTCAGAAGTGTAGTAGATAGTGTCTGTGGAATGAGTATCAGACTACAAACATATGCTCCTTACATTTTTGAAAATATAGATTTCAAATTAAATTATATCATGAAGAATTAAAGACTGTTTAACTGCTCCTGCTGTTTGCACAGTTTCCATTTTGAAAGACAAATGAATATTTTCCTTAGAATTTTAAATGGTCCAGTAACTCAAAAGGGGAAACTGTGCCATAAAATAGCTCTGCGCAAAGAAAATGTGGAAAAGTAGACTCACCATTGGTAAGGCTAAGATTTTTGTCATGGATAATTTTAATAAACATCACATGATCTGTCCCTGATTTTTACTAAATATATCCCTGACAAAATGGGGAACCCAGCTGTGGAGGCTGCTCCAAGGTCTGGGTGCCCCCACCGCCTGTCAGGGTTTGGATCTCCAGCATTTCTCACCTCAGAGCTCCGGGGTACCCCTGCCACCTGCAGAGACCAGGAGCTTTGAAGGATCCCCGGCGCTGGCTCGGAATTCTAGGGCCCCGCCGCCCTCAGCAGCTCAGCGCTCGGGCTCCAGGGGACACCCACCATGGCCACTGGGGGATGGGGGCTGCAGCTTCCGACTGACAGGGCTGAATCCATGAAGTCACAACCTCCTTGAAAAAATTGTAGCCTTAACCATGGGTGTTCTCCATAAGGGCTGGATGTGGCATAGCAGTTCTTTCCTCACAAGCACCCCTGCTGATAGCTGCTCAAGTCCTGTGGTGGTCTGCCTCATCTCATAACTCAGTCCTCCAGCCAGGCCATGTTTTAGTTTCATCCCTTCCAGAAGGGCAGTCAAACCAAAAATCCACTATCTTAACATTTGGTCTTCGGCACCTTGTCTCAAGGTTTAAAATTGTCCTTATTCAATATGTTTGGGAGCTTCATACCACATTCTGAGTGGCTGGTACAGAACCCTCTACACAGGGTTCCAGTAAAGGGACCCTAGAACAAGCAGTTACCTTGCTACAGTCTCCCTGGACTCCTTCCTACTGCTTTTCTTGGGGCCTTCCCCCTCCATTCCCATCCTAGGTTCTTTATAATGAGCAATACCTTTGGGGCTTTCTCCCCAGAAGTCTGATTGTCAGGGTCAGCTATAGGAGCTTGCTCCCCTCTGGTCTTCCAGGTAGTTCCAGTGCCCAGAGAGTGACTGCTGAGTTCTTCCCTCTTCAGTCCCTCAGATTCTAATACCTAAGTCTTTACCATTATTGATTATTTAGTTAGGGTTGAGCGAGGGCTTGGACTAGATGATCTCCGGAGGTCTCTTCCAACCTTAATCTTTTATAATTATTGCTTCTTAGGTTTCACTATCTCTAGTTTCCTCCTAGCTCAGAACAACCTGTTTTTAGCCTCAGGCTTCACTAATTTTAGGCAGGTAGCTCAGAATTCTCTGGTGCTAACTTCAAGTTTCTCTACCTTTAGCAAAGGAGAGACAATAACCCTGCTCCTAATTCTCTACCTGGCTCCTTTCCCCCCCCACCTTGTGTGCCTTCCTTTATGAAGGCCCAATTCTTCCCCAGCTAGGTTTGATCACCAATTATGCCTAACACTTCTCCAGGTGCCACCAAGTGACCTAATTGTGCTCAGGTTCCTGTTAATGCCTGGTTAATCTGTATGGGACTAAAGACTACCATGCAAAGCTATATATTGCCAGAGATGAGATACCTGAACAAGATTCTGTATTAGAATGAAAGACAATCTGAGCTGCATTTCTAGGGGAAAAAGTAGTGGCGAATAGATGGTTTATGGTGAGTGGGGAATAATTAAGGCCCCAGTTCTACAATCTTTAGTTGGGCAAAATTCCTTTTGGAGTTTAGATCCATGTTATTCCATGCTAAAAGTATTCTGACTAGAGGAATGTTCCAGACCGGAGAGGGACTTAAAACTTTCTATGTATGCTGTTAAGGGGGGGGAGCAGTTCAGGAATAGATTCCCAGAATGGTACCCTACAACAACTTGTTTTCATCTAGAAATAAAAAATGTTTAAATAAGTGTTGGTGGTCTCCTTGGGTTACTTTCTATAAATCATGTTTAAAGGCAGTATGCCATCTCATCTGTAGCCTCTGTTCTCAAATAATTGACTTTATTTTATTTTTTTAATATATACTGGCAGATCTTCTTGATGGTAAAGGGGGTGTGCTGGCTGCATACCAGTCAATAAAAAGAATATTCAAAATGCTTTATATGGATGAAGATTTCAAATAATATGGGAAGAAGGAATAAACACAAATGTTATGAAAAACCGCCATACCAGATTGTTTCATTTACATAAGTACTGTAAATATGCACCTGTTATGGAAATGTTAAAAAAAGACAACTAGAGGCAAAAGGGTTATAAAAACATTTCTCCACCTGTTTTAAAAGATGATTTCACATATTTGCTTCAGGCTTTACCAAAACCTGTATTTTTTTTTTCTGTTAGCATAAGCCATTTCAATGGAACCTCAAACTAGAAAGCAGTCCAGTCACAAATAAAACATCATGACATATTGCTTTCCCATGTAGTTTGCTGTAAAGCGAGAGGAGAAAAAACCATGCCTGGGGTTGTCATGATGTATATTCCCTGACCTATACTCTTTCCTCTAACTCCTAAAAATAATAGTACAGAGCCACAGGTGATCTAGAGCAGGCCTAAGGAAGAGGGGGCACACATGGTAAGTAACCATAGGAACTGACATTAAGGTAACTAGCTGTTCATTGTAAGGTTTTCAGAAATCACTAGTGATGTCTCCATTTTTGTGCCCAACTTGAGACACCTTAGCTGGTTTTCATATAATGCTGAACACCCATCCTTTGAAAAATCCTTCATTTTATCATTTTTATTCTAGACAATATAAAATTGAGGAATCCAGAATCACTCTTGAAAACTCTCAGCCATGCCCTTTAGAGTTTGGAGACTTTAGTACAAATTACAATGTGGATGGTGTCATAGTTCTTGGCAACTGTACCTGTATTTCTCCTCAGTTGGCCAGCAAGAGCACCCACTGTCAGGCTTTCAGCTTGCTCAGTCACTGCCCTTTTGGGTGGAGACCCACGTCTTACTCCCTTCTGACAAAGGTATTTCCAGGCTGCATAGTTCCCTGCCTTCACTGTGTTATTCACAGCAGAGACAGTCTGTCCAAGCACACCTGTTTTCTTGCTCTTGAGAGATGGTTAACACCTGCAATTATTACAGTTATAAGTTACCCACACAGCACTTCTTATGCAAGCATAATTTTTCTTAAAGTAAAACACTACAGACAAAGCAAGTTAAAAACAATAAAATAACTTACCCACATGCTAATAAGCTTAGTGGGGAGCCCCCCACCCCACCCCAGTGCAAACATTGGCTTTGACAGGAGATGTTATTCAACACCCCATCCATGGGTTTCCTTTGTGGTCATAAGTTCATCACAGCTTCAGCTCAGAACAAGCACACTCGTAACATGTTTAGTCCACCCTCTATACAGTTCAGGGCTCTTTGATCTGGAGTTTCCAGGAGCATGTAATTAGTAGACAGTGGGTTTTCTTCCCCAGGGCATAGCTTCAAAAGGGTAGATTCAAAGTGGGTAATTTGCATTCCCCGGGTACTTCCTCAGTAATACATTTTACAGGTATTGTTCCAAGAAGTCCTTTGAAGTCTTAATACCATCTAGAGATTGCATTAGTCACTTTCCTAGAGAAGGTACATACATACATTTCCACAACACGTACACAACTGCATATTTAATACAATGGAGCGCCATAGATGTTAAAATTAATTCAATAAGGTTTAATTTAATTCACTAAACTTTATCTTAATCCCATAAGGTTTGTTCAGGGTATTACAGGATATATTTTGAGTCTGTCATAGATGGCAGTGAAAGTCTTATCAGCAAAACTTCTAAAACCAACAGGGGAGGGGGAAGTAGTATGAAATGGTGAAGAATATACACATTCACAAAATATATTGAAAGAAATAAAATTCATTAGAAGAAGAAAAATACTTAACTGCCTTTTCTCCACTATTTTCTGTTATTCTTATGCTGTGAACATTGCAAGCTGGTTCATGAAACTACTCTGGTAGTGGAATGGCTGGAAAATATCTGCCTAATATCTGTCAGTAAGAGGACAAAATGGTATCTACTGGGAAAAAATGGAGAAGGCATTAAAAAGTAGGATGAGGAAATGGGGGGGGGGGGAGAGTAGTTAAAAATAGCTAGATTCCACAAGAGTTAAAAGACTAGTGAATATGACAGTGATAGTTTGTTACTTAACCTTATTTAATGCCTGGGCAGCAAAATGCTGTATTTCATAGAAAATG
>NW_020664417.1:46837752-46846216 GCF_002925995.2 Terrapene triunguis | reverse complement strand
TTCATAGAAAATGTTTATGCCTATTTGTCCTAGGCAATAAACAATTTAGTAGTATTCATTGGTGTGATATTTTTATATTGGCATCAGATCCAGTAACAAAGAATCCATTGTATTTTTAAATCATTTTTTTCCCCTGAAATGCCTGATCTCTGGATAGAATGCTCTGGTGTAAATTCTACCAGTGGGCATTTTCACTAAGGAATGAGACTTAAGAACCCAATTCTGCATGTTACTTATGCATCGGAGGTGGGCCCATGAAAGTCAGTAGGGTTATTCATATCCTTAAAGTTAAGTACCTTTCTAGAATCAAGGCCTTAGTTTATAGTGATAAAGTGTAATTACATCTACAGCTTTGCTCTTCTGCTATCTGAGACTGCCATTCTTTGACCCATCTGTAAATTCATTAGGCTGTCTTAAACATTCTAGCTGATTAATAGAATGCCTACAATTTGTGGTTTTTGACATTTTATCAGCTCAAAATAATCATGTTCATTTATTAAGTTTATCACTGCCTTTCCGTGGCATGAATACATTTAAATTAAGTTTGTGTAAAAATGCTGAATTGCAAATCCTTTTCAAAGTGAATGAAGTGTTCTATCATGTTGGTTCATTCTACACTGATAATTTGATCCATTTGACTTAATGCATATATAAAACAAATTACCCTGGTGTATTTGCATATGAAATGCCCCCAGGCCTAAAGACACTAATACAAGCAATTAGTTCAGTATTTTTATCTTCAGTTGCCACATAACAAGCTATCTTAGAAACTTGATAGTTCAGTATGTATTCTATCAGGGAGAAAGGTACATTTTCTCTGTCGTTAAGCAGTGTGAAAAAGTTTTTGGAACTTGTCAATGTACTTGTGATGCTGCCTGTTGTTGATGTTGCACATCACTGAATAACCAACAGTATGTCATTGACATTGTGGATGGCCTGTTGTAAACTTGCATTAAAATACCTTCATTTGGATTTTACTAGAGGGGTGTTCAGGATGAGAGAGTGTTTTAGTCTTTGGTGCATCAGTGCATGGAGTTTTAGCCACACAATTTATATTAACCCTAACAGGAGCTGTGCAATTTAAAACAACTTCCATGTTGTTATGAATACCTTTTAGTGATTTCTAGTGAACTTTACTCACATTGTCACCTTGCTTCTCTTTCAAATTAAAATAGTTTGTGGTCTGTCGTAGATATACAGATAATTAATATCTGCAATTCCATTAGTGCTTCATTATGAGTGTTAACTCTCCTCTCATCATGCTAAGAATATAATCTGCAGGGTCAGACTTACTCTAACATCCAGTGAGTCAGAAAATCTAAAACACATGAGAGAAAGATTTTGATAGGATTTGGAACTTTCAAAAGTTTACAGAATCACTTACAAAGAGCCACATGCTACTCCACAGGAACACAGGAATCTATCCACACCCAAAATGAGGAAATGAATACACAATTAGCATCATAAGCATATTTTTCTAAAGATGCATTAAAATTAGCCAGAGTAAATTTTCAAAGCATTATGACATCATATATGTTAATCTTTTTAACTGTAAAAAATAATATTGCTAAAAAGGATGCACAAAGATTTTGGAGTCTTAGCCTCATCTAGTTTCTCCTGTACATGCTCTACAAATGTTTGTACATTTCCTTGAAAAACAGTCTCAACTTTAATTTTTAATAGAAAAAAGTCACAAAATGAAATGAAGTTGTTACTTTTCTGAAGTTTTATCTCTGCAATATAGACTGATACAGCTAGACTGGGAATTGTAAAGAAAGGCAAATCATCTGACCAAGGACACAGAGAATCAGGCCTAGCACAGGATGTCACGTTGAAGAAGAGCAAGGTGAAAACCTGGGAAAGGGACAGGGCCGGCTCTAGGCACCAGCAAAACAAGCAGGTGCTTGGGGTGGCACATTTGCAGGGGGCGGCATTCGGGCCTTCCTTTTTTTTTTTTTTTTACTCACTTCCTCCCCTCTTACAACCCTGCAGAAGCAGAGCCACAGAGCAGCATGGGAGTTGAGAACCCACAGGACCCTAGGAGCTGTAGTTTCTTGCCTGGCTCCCTGTCTAGAGAGCCAGCCCTGGAGCAGGGAAAGAACTACATTTCCCAGCAATCCCTTGGCAGCTATCAACAGGAAAGGGAGAGGTAGGGAGTGAGGTAGCTGAGCCATGCTGCAGCTTGCTGTGAGTCAAAAGGGGTGGCACTGTGAATGGGGAACAAGTGTGCCCAAGGAGTAGAAGGCTTTGCCCCAGATATCCCCTTCAGAAGACTTCCCCAGACTGGATTAGGGATACTGGTGTGACCTCACCTTGCAGCCCCCAAAGAAGGAACTGGGTGGACTAAATGGACAGTGCCCCTCTCTATCTGAAGCCTAGCAAGGGAGGTACATGGATCCCACTAGAATTTAAAATGAAAAGTAAGGGAGGGGAGGCTCTGGACCTGGGCAGCTTTAGATACAGTACCAGGCACTTAGGAGGATTTCCACTTCTGAGCCATGGAAGCAGAAATTGACTTTTCCTTTCCCTATATAGCTAATATTCAGAAAGGGAATCTAGCACCTGCCTTCTAGATTTGAACACCCTTAAAATTCAGGAGTGCTCAAGCTCAATTCGGGCAGCTGTTACTTCATTTCTCCCAAATCAAATATACTGATCCACTGTAACTTGCTGTAGAAAAAGTAGGATAAAATTGAGCAAGAAATGCTTCCCAGTGGTTTTTAGGACTGGAATTGCTATTTTCAACAGCCATTGCCTTTTTTTTTTTTTTAGTTTTATTTATTTAAAAGGAAGACAGTGATATTGCATTGGCAAATTCCCCATAGAAAGAAAGAGTGGAACAAAAGAATAATAAAGGCACCTCAACTTTTCCTCATTTATGTAGGACAGTCTTATAATATGCATCCAGATATCCTCCAATCACACAAGCTGAAAACTGTTCCACTTTACTGCAGTTCTGTAACCATATGGGAACCAATCCTGTCTGTGTTCTGTGAACATCCAAAATTCTTGCTGAATGACACGCCGTGAGAGCGAGTTACCAGTGACCCAGGGCTGGGACAGCAGGAGGGTGCAGGTTGGGGGGAGAGCACAGGGCTAGGGCAGCAGGGGAGTGTGGGGGGGAGCCCAGGGCTGGGGTGGGGGGCAGCCAAAATTTTTTTTTGCTTGGGGCAGCAAAAAACCTAGAGCCGGCCCTGGACAGGGATACCAATTATGCACTGTGACCTATGTGCTATGGTGATAGGAATGTTAGAAACACTTTTGGCGATTAGATTAGACTGTCATCTGGCACTGCCACCATTTTTGTGTGTGACCTTGAAGAAGACACTTTAAGGGTGAAATCTTGGCCTGACTGAAGTCCATTGCAAAACTACCATGGACCTCAGTTGGGCCAGAATTTCACCCTTAATGTATTGTAAACTTTGTTTTTTTTCTGACTCAATTAGCCAACCTGTGTCTCATATCTCTATACAAATTGACACGGCCACTGTGATGGTAAGAATCATTACAAATATTGAGTAATATAACTTTAGTCTGTGAATGGAAAGTCAGAACTACCATTGTGTCTGTCTGCTTACTTGTGAAGCATAATAAAACTTTACTTGACAATATATTTGACATCTTCCCGATAGATTTTTCCCCCCTCCAATAACCCAGTAACTCATAAAAAAATCATTAATTTATTACTGAGATTTCTATGCAATGCTGGCAGGTAAAATAAGGTAATTTAATACATGCCTAAAATACAGACTAATTGTACTTCAAAGGGATTTTGTGACTCAGAAAGATTTGTCTATTAATATTTATAAGATAATACAATGTACCAAATTTGATACAGTGTCATGATTGCACATGATCTCAGAATACTTTAGAGGGAGAATCAGCCAGATGAGGGAGCTGCATGGGTGAAAAACTGACTCCTCAAACTGCATAGATTACTGTGGATAGAGCAGAGTGAACAAGTGGGGAGACATGTGAATGAGGTTAAAGGGGTAGGATTTATGGAATCAATTAAGCATTCTGAAAACAGAGAAAATATAATTATTTCAATGGGCTAGGTTCCATCTTTAGGCAAAGCCTTGCACAAGGGGTGCTGCATAAAAGTTACAACACCCCACACGTAGTTCTAGTGTGACTTAAGACACTCTTCTGAGGGTACAACTACACTAAAACTGGAAGTATACTTTCCAGCTTGGGTAGATGTATGCACACTAGCTTTGATTCAGATAGCATTCTCAAAATCATTGTCATAACCCACGGGTCTTGAACCCGAGTCTGCAGGAGTACCCATGTTCCAATTCTCTACTTAGCAGCCTGCTGACAACCACTTACTTAGGACCCACAAAGTCCAGACCCAGTTTGAGGCTTTATTCCTGAGGTCCTATTGGTAGAGTCCCAGAGCAACTGATTGGCCCGCTGACCCTACTTAAGTTAGCAGCATGAACAGAAAGCTGTCTGAACAACTAGGCTCTGGCTTCACTTCTGACTATCCTGACTTGTAGTTCCTGACCTCTAGTTTGTTTCCTGCTTCTGACCCCTTGGTATCATGACCCAATCTAACTCCCAATTTGTGGTTCTGATCTCAAGTTTGTCTCCTGCTTCTGATCTGGTATCCTGACCCAGCTGACTCTTTAATCCTGTCTAGCTCTAATGTGGTCATATAGAGTCACAGTTCTTTCTTTGCTTCCATCTAGTTTGACGGGGGCAGGCACATTGTAATTTGCAGCTGGCTTGGACAAGCCGCAAAATTATGCCCAATACCCCATGCCATCTCAGGTAGTCCACACAGGAGTTCTTACTCCCTTGCATGGGTGCATTACTCTAAGTCAGTGGTTCTCAAATTTATTTGATCACCCTCCCCCCTTCTTTGTGTCTGTAGTAGTTTATGCTCACAGGTGCCCGGTCAGCAGCCACTGCTCTCCAGCTACGAAGGCAGAACAGAGAGTGATGGCCGGTGGTCAGGTGCCCAGCTCTGAAGGCAGCACCACTGTCAGCAGCAGCAGTCAGAAGTAAAAGTGGCAATACCATACCACCCTTACATCTCCACTGCTGCTAGTGGCAGTGCTGTCTTCAGAGCTGGGTGCCCGGCCAGCAGCCACCGCTCTCCAGCCACCCAGCTCTGAATGTGTGCAGTAAGGGGTTTTTTTTTTGTTTTTTTTTTACTAAAGCTTCTCGTCCCGTCCCGTCCCCCCTCCCAATACATTCTGGGGCATGTCCCCCAGATTGAGAACCTCTGCTCTAAGTCACAATCTAGCCGATAGGAAGCATAAGAAGGTAAAGTGTGATATTAAGTCATTTCTTTTATCATAGGGGAACAGTCAAAATGGCCAGTTCTGACTTTCTTCTTCTCTGGACCTGAATAAAAGGAAACAACACAATGCAACATATCCTATCAGTTCAGTGGCAGCAGCGCTTTAGATTACTTGTGTGCATAAAGATTGGAACACCCTCCCTCTTACTGTTTGAAAAAAATCATTCTTTCCATGAACATCAGTTGTATGTAGAAAGCAGTCTTTTGTAACAGCAGAATTACCTCAGCTTGGCTGTGATTTCCAATAGGTATAGTAGCGTTAATACAAGCAAAACACACCTGTGCTCCCTTTTTCAGCAAAATATTTTTAGGATGGTCTGAAACCGAAACTCTGAGCTCAAACACCCTGAACTCCAAGAAAATCTGTATCTGAATCCAAGTACTGGGGCTTGGATGCATCTCTATTTCCGAAGCTTCATTTTCTATCATTCTTTGCAAGTGAGAGTAGGTCTGTCTTCTGCTGCAGATTGTATCCACTTGATTTCTGCTGCTAATAAACCACCTGCCTTCTTGATGAAGCAATGGAAAAGGAAATCACCTAATTAAAAACTTAATCTCCTCTTTTATGGATGTAACCATATTTAATATCAATGCATGGCAAAAACTTATCTGTCTCCTCTTTTTTCCCCCACCTGTTCCCACAAGTAGCCACATGCTAGAATTAAGTTAGTGTTAAATTTAGAATTAAGGAATGGACGTATTACCTGGCACGCTATACACCGTCTGTACATAACTTGCTTCAGGAGGTCATTGACTCAAACATTGTAGCTGTATTTTTATTACAAGCTTATTTCACGGCAACTCACACCCTTTACATCTAAGCTCATAAGAAAAATTAAATCCCATGCTCACGTAAGCTGATCACCTATGAAGATCAGGAAGGAATTTTATAGGGAGAAAATTTGACTTTTCCCTGAAGTATTGGGTGTTGGGCAGTGCTGAGGGCAGAATGCCACACTATAGTGATCAGTCATCTTGATGTACTAGTAAAACCTCTGTATTTTTAGGTGATGTTCATACACTGTTGATGCACTTTTTTTTATTAGCCATTCAGATTAGCTGAATGCATGAGCCCCTGTATTTTTCTCATTAAAAAGAAAACAGGCCCATGACTAGACTCATTAGATGTCAGTTTAGTATTGTTTCTCCTTGCCTAATGAAATGTTTGGCAGTGGGGAAATGTGATGACTTCTAAAATGGTTACTCTTTATTGGGTGACTTTAAGAGCAAATTAAAAATGGAAATGGCATGCTAGCAAACAAACACATTTGCTGTTGCCAGAATGCCAGTGTTTATGTACGGACTAAATAAAAAAGAAGCTTTTGCTATTTTCTAAAAACAAATAAACAAAAAAAACCCCAAACCAAATCTTTTCAGCATGTTCATTATTCATTCATGCTCGTATCCTGCCATCGCTGAAACACGGTTATACATCTAGTTACTATGAGTTCTCCTTTTAGAGTTTCAGCTTAAAATATCTCAAGATACTTTATATACAGTATGACTCCTACTGAGATATAATATCAAAGAGGAAACATTCTTTTTTATACACTGACATTCCTTCTGAACTATCATCAAATCTAAATTGGATTCTCTGGCATATACATGAATAATACCTGATTGTGTTTTAAACAGACATTTGTTCTAGCCAAACCCAGCACACAGAGCCAGTACAGATGAACCTTTTTTCCCCCCGGTAAATCTATTTTCTGGATAGATCATTTGCAGCTGACAGGTTGGCCAATTTTAATATTTATTTAAAATCACAAGCTACAAAATATTTCATGTTATTTACATACATAATATGAGCAAAATGATTCCTATCCATCTTACCAAAAGACAAGTATTTTCCATTCCTGTAGCAATAGCCTGTCTACTTCTATATGCAAAGGGGAGAAAGAACAAATGAGCTGGGCACGTGACCTGGAATGGAGTAGCAGCTACCCTACATGGCATGTTCCCAACAACAATATTTGTATTTCCAATTAAAATTAGATTACAAGTTAATGCCACTTGAAGCATTCACACCTCCAGAATTCTTTCTGCAGGTCATCAGCCAATGACAGAACAGCATCCATAGAGGAAGGGTCCAGCAAAGTTGCTGTGGAGAGTGAACCAGTCCTCTGCAGATCTGCAAGTGTAAGGGGAAAAATCCCTGCCTATTCAAAAATGCCAAACTATGCCTTTTCTCCAATGGAACGAAATGAGCAGAAAATTCCAGGAGTCAAATTCAGAGATTCCTAACTCCCTATGCTGGAAAATCCCATGCAGGGGAGAATACAGTGCTCACTTACCATTCATTGAACAACCTTCCGGTACAACTAGGGTTGCCAACTCTGACTGAAGCTATTCCAGGAGATTTTTTTCCAAATATGACATAATGTCATTTTCTCAAAATATCCTATTAAAATCTCCTGGATTGCTTTCAACAGTCACAGGGAAATTGATGGCGATTCCGGGAGACTCCAAGCCAATCCAGGAGGGTTGGCAACCCTAAGTACAACTCGTGTGTGTGTGTGTGTGTGATTTGCCTTTGTACATGTAGTAGAGTACTAAGATTTGGAAACTTATCTCTTACACAGATGCAAAGTGTACTCCCTTACTTATAACTTGTTCCTGAAGTTTGGGCTTTTTTAGATAGACTGATAGATTAAAAAATGGCCAGACCATGTGGATAACTTTTGGCACTCTCCACAGTAGCCCTCTCAATCTCCTTGGTAGCTAAAATCAATCAATCAATAACTTTTGATTAAATTAACCCAACAGATAAAGTACCCCATACTTAAAAAGAAGAAAAATAAATCTCTTTTCTTAATTATCTGTTCCTAGAGGTCATGATTTTCTGTGACCTTTGTGGATTGCTACCCCACAGCAGTTTGACCATTGGTTTCCTTTTCCTTTTTATGATTTCTTAAGAAGATAAAACAAATGAAATGTTTCTTAACTACAATATTATTACCTTAACTATATGGAGAGGCACTTGTGCTAAATTCCAGCTGTGAAGATTGGGATTGGCCCAATAAAGCTCTGTATACTAGCCCCAGATTCTTTCACCAGAGAACATGAAGCAGGGGGGAGAGGAAAGGAGGCAATGTAGCGTTAGAAGGTGTCATAACTATTAAGGGAAGGGTAACAGCTCTCTGTGTACAGAGA
>NW_020664417.1:46736069-46837742 GCF_002925995.2 Terrapene triunguis | reverse complement strand
CCCCTACATTTGAACCCTAAAGTTCAAAGTGGGGATACAGCCTTGACGGAAGGTAATTGTGCAAAAACACATGTCCGAGATATGTCTCTCTGCAGCTCTTGCCATAGAGGGCTTGCAAAATTACTTCTTTAGATGTATTGTGAGAAGCAGGACTGGAGTGAAACTAATTCTGCCTTTTTTGCTGTTTGGGCGTGTTCTGATTGAAGTCTGTGAGTGAGAGACTCCTGCCACAATCTGCCATACTAAAGCTTAATATTCTGAAATACACAATTTTCTTTAAGAATTTGTGGCCAAACTCTTTTAAACTATGATGCAATGCTCTCGCTATTCTTATATCTGTGCAATGGTTAGTGATCAAAAGTGTCACATTTTCATTGCTATCTTAAAGCATAATTTATAGACACTTATTTAAATATATCTAAGTGTGCATACAAGCCTGCCTACATAACAGTGAGACTGTACTTTTCAATATGGATGGTGTAATCAGCACTTGCCGCAGGCTGCGGTTACAGATTTTGTCATCTGCTCTTGCATTGTGCCTTCTATCATATCTCCATCTAGCTGCATTGGTCATTAAATGGCATATTTCAGTTCTGCTTGAATCTCTTGCTAACTTCATTTTGATCTGCTTTTTAGCCTCTTGTTGCTGTGTGTTTTATTTCCTGTTGCAGTCAAGTGATTGTTTCCTCAACATGCAATATAATGTATAGTAGTTTGATCTTGCAGTTAAGTTTGTACATTGAAATACATTATGGCGCTGATGAAACTTTTTGCATGATTTGTTTTATGGTGGTACAAAGTACTCTAATTATGCAGAAAGTTTATTTTCCCTAGGACTTTGGAAACATTCTGCTGAAAGCATAGATAACATCCCTGTTGGAGATCTGTCTTTTTTTTTTTTTTTTTTGGTACTGTATCATGGTGTTTTTTGTTTTTGTTTTTTTAAATTCCAGAGTAAAAATCACCCAGAAATGGACAAGTTACAATTAAAAAAAAAACATTTCATAATGTAGATGATCTTTAAAGTATAAAATTAAAGATGCAAAGAATGGCTTGTCAAAGACTGGTGCCTCACTATTGCACCCTTAAACCTTTCTAGGACAATCCTTAAAGATTTCAGTTTAATCTCCATTTCTCCCAGACTTCTACTTGAATTGATTTTTACACAAATCAGTTTCCTCAAAATGTCCCCTCCATCTAAATCAACCACCACATATTTTATATTAAGAACTAGAAAATAGAGGTATTTCTTAATTGGCCCAGAATCTCTCTTAATCCATTACATAGTATTTAGAGACTAGTGGGTCTGCTGTGCTCAGTTATTGACACTCAAGGGCTGATTCAAATCTAGGTGTGTTAGACTCATTCTATAAATCAGCTATTCAAAATGGGCTATTATTCAAGGGCCTAGATCTTCCAAGGGTGAAAAAATTTCAAAAGGCTTAATTTATGGTTGCACTCACAAAATATAAGTTTATATTTTGTGACTTCTGAAATTAAATATGGGCTCTAGTCAGAGTGATTTCACCTGACTGATGTCTACAGTTGGCTGCTTACTCTGATTTGTGCCTGCTATACAAATATGGGTGCCAATTGTGCATGCCATTCATTGTGGTGGGAGCAAATTTTCCTTGTATAAATTGCATCTGCCACCTGGGAAAATGGGTCTTTTGAAAATCTGACCCCAAATTATTTTAAATAAAACAATAGAAGAACACAGTCGGCTAGTTTTCAAGGTGATGATATTCACATATTGAATGGCAGTTTACATATTTGTTGCCAGTTGTCTAATCCACTTTGGGGATTAGTGTAGCTGCAATGGATGTTCTATGTAGGTGCTAGCTCTTAGATATATGATTAGGCTGTCTACTTTTTGGGGCAAAGGGCAACAGACAAAATGATGGAAAATAAAGTGAGTATTAATGGGGATTCAACAAGGATTACATCCTATAGAACCTAGTGTTTGGAGGGTCTACAGTACTTGCCTCCAGGCTCATGAGCCACAGAGCAGGCTGCCAGATACCTACAAGAAACAATTGTATCAAAACACTCCCAGTGACACCATATATTGGGGTTGGTTACACTATCTTTCCAGGTACTGATTAAACCCACCTTTGCATCGTTTGAGTGCTTTAAGCCAAGGATTTTTTGTTCCCATATTCAATGAAACTGCAGAGAAATTGACAGGAATCAAAAAGTATATCTCCTGAAGTCAGGGTGAAGAGCACAAGGACCAGGCTACCAGGAAAGGCATCAGATGTGTAAAATCATTAAAAGTAGGCATTTCTATGATGGAGAAGCAACAAGCAGAGAATGTAAAATATTCTCCGGTAGTCACCTACCAAAGTAAGGCCCTAAATGGATTAGATTTTTTAAAATACATAAGAAAAATAGGAAAATCAGGTCCATTTAGACCTGTAAAACCATCTGTTACAAGCATCCAGCTGCTACCCTCTTAAATAAAATTTATTGTGACTTCCATAATTTAATCATCTCAGGATGCACTTACACCAGTACAGCTGCAATATCATTATTTTAGTTTGTTACACCATTAGCTTTAAAATTTTATATACCACAGGTGAAAAACTGAAAAGTCAAGGAATTACTGTTGCAGAGGAAGACTGTGGTTGAGCAGTGTTTCTCCTGTATAAGAGACCTAAACTATTGATTGTGGCAATGGCAGTGGCACAAAAGCTATAGTCAAAGTGCAGCTTTACTCTAAGAGAAGTAACTGTAAAAAATAAAGCTGGTCAGAAATTTTTCGATGCTTTTCTCTCCGAAAATTCTGATTTGTTGAATCTGAAATGTGTTGAACATGAATGTGTTGATTTCAACAAACCTTCCAACAGGATATAGACAGGTATCCTGTGGAAACCTTCCTGTGACATCCCAATGCCAGTTGGCAAGGGATGCTGCTAGGTATGTAACAGTTACTGGTATGTAATGGTAAAACTCAGCTGACTTGACTAGCTCAACACACCTCATATATCATGACAATAGTGTATATTTAAAAGGTTTCAAGTAATATATCATTGGAAAAACAATAGCTCCCAGATCATTAATATTCTTGTGTTTATGTATGTGCAGTTAACCTACAAAGAAATATATAGATGTGCTGGAAATGTGAAACTATCATGTGAAACCAGGCATGCCAGGGGACGTTAATAAACAAGTTTTTCCAGACAAAGGAGAGGGGCCAACACCCCAAGCCAGGTGTGGCTAAGGACAGTTGGCTATTCATTTGTATGGAAGATAGCAAGAAGATCATTTGCATTGTAACAATCACAAAGAAGGGAGGAGCCATCATGGCATTTAAACCAGACAGAGTGGCATTTATACCCAGCGGGGAGAAATAACTTTATCAGGGGATACACAGCAGGAGAATATATTTCAAAGGTTTGCTGGGCTACAAAGAGAGGGGGGAGAGAATGGTGATTTTTATCCTTCACCTGAGAAGTCAAAGAAACCAAGCATTTTGAGCTCTGGGCGTTAGGTGCTGCCTAAAGAACAGGCCAGCCATGCCAAAAGAATGAACTGTGATGAGAAAAACTACTTTGAGCAAAAGACTCTAGTTTAAGTTGAGTTTCAGTCTTAGAAGCATATATTTACTTTTGTTTATTTGTAATCATATCTATCCTTATTCCTTACACTTGATATCACTGAAACCTATGTCTTTTTGTTGATTAACTTGTTTACTTTTATCATAAACCAACTCAGTATTTTGACTGAGATGGAGGGTTTGTGGTCTCAGTTAAGTTAATAAGCTGCCGTGAACTGTCTTTTTAAAGGAGCTGCAAACTTGATAAGTTTTTGTGAGAGGGGCTCAGCACTGTAGATTAATATGTTTTTGAGGAGAACTTGAGAATGGGGGTGGGGGTGTTGGTGTCAACCTGAAAGGAATAACCAGGCTGGTGAAAACCAGGGTGAGGCTATTGTGCCCTGTTCTGGTCATTACCTCTGAAGCATCTGGCATTGTCCTCTATCAGAAGACAGGATACTGGGCTAGATGGTCCACTGGTCTCATCCAGTGTGATCGTTTTCATGTGAAGATGCACAATGCTACTGTGACCGATTTCAGAGTGGCAGCCATGTTAGTCCGTATCAGCAAAAAGAACGAGGAGTGCTTGTGGCACCTTAGAGACTAAAATTTTATTGAGCATAAGCTTTCGTGGGCTAAAACCCATTTCATCGGATGCATGCAGTGGAAGATACAGTAGGAAAATATATATACACCCATTTTTTCGTGTTCTCTGTGTGTATATATATTTTCCTACTGTATCTTCCACTGCATGCATCCAATGAAGTGGGTTTTAGCCCACAAAATCTTATGCTCAATGCTACTGTGGTGAGTTTCTCTGGCATTTTCCCCCCATACAAGAATGTTAGATTTAATTGCTTTTTGGATGCTGTTACTGAGCAATTCAGCTATATTCACTTTTTGGACCAGATCCTGTGCTCTACTTAGGAGCAAGAATTGCCTCTCCCCTTGTGGGTTCCCTGACAAGCTGCTCCAAGAAACAGTCATTTATGGTCTCTAGAAATTCTCTTTGCATCCCTTCCTGAGGTGACATATACACAGTCAGTATTAGGATAGTTGAAATCCCCCATTATTATTTGTTTTCTGCCTTTGTAGCCTCTCCAGTCTCCCTGAGTATTTCGCAATCATTGTCACCATCCCGGTCAGGTGGCTGGTAGTATATTCCTGCTATAGTTCAAGCATGGAATTTCTATCCATAGAGGTTTTAAGATACAGTTTGAGTCATTTAAGATTATTACCGGTACTTTATTTGACTCTATGCTTTCTATAACATATAGTGTCACTCCACCATTAACATGACCTATTCTGTCTTACCTGTATATATTTACCCTGGTATTATCGGGTCCCATTGATTATCCTCATTCCACCAAGTTTGCACAATGCCTATTATATCAATATCCTCATTTAATGCCAGGCATTCTAGTTCACCCATCTCAGTATTTAGACTTCTAATATTTGTATATAAGAACTTGCACATTATGTCAATATTCAGTTGCTTGCCTTCATGTGTTACATTTAAATGAGACTCTTCAGTTTGACTGTTCCTCACTAGCTCCTATCTGTATTTTACCAACTTCTTTTCTGTCCTTTTTACTGGGATATAGAGTCCCTTCTTTCATAAACTCAGCCCCACTGGATATCTCCCCCCAAACTGTGTGCTAATCCACACCTGTTGGCTTTTCTGCAGACTTTAGTTTAAACAATTCTCTATAACCTTTTTAATTTTACATGACAGAAATCTGGTTCCCTTTTGGTTTAGGTGGAGCCCATCCTTCCTGTATAGTCTCCTCCCTTCCCAAAAGGTTCCCCAGTTCCTAATAAGCGTAAAACCCTCCTCCAAACACCATCATTTCCACTATGCATTGAGACCTTGCTGTTCTGCCTGTCTAACTGGCCCTCCGTGTGGAACTGGAAACATTTCAGAGAATGCTACCATGGAGATCCTGGACTTTAATCTCTTACATAGCAGTCTAAATTTGGTCTCCAGGACCTCTCTGCTACCTTTCATTATGCTACTGGTACCTACATGTAACATGACCACCAGCTCCTCCCCAGAATTGCACATAAATCTGTCTAGAGAGGTCTGCAACCATCACACCTGGCAGGCAATTTACCTTGCAGTTCTACTTGTCATCACAAACCCAACTACCTATATTTCCAGCAATTGAATCCCCCATCATTATTACCTGGCACTTCCTAGAAACTGACATTCCCACCCCAGGACAGGTATCCTCAGTGTGAGAGGATTCTATGACATTATCTGGAAGGAGGGTCTCAACAATGGGATTGTTTCCCTCTGCTTCAGTTTGAAGTTTTCCTTCCCCAAGACTTTCATCCTCCTCAACAGCACAGAGGCTGTCAGACTGGGAGTGGGAAGTCTACTGTGTCCTTGGAAGTCTTCTCTATATACCTCTGTCTCCCTTAGCTCCTCTAGTTCAGCCATCCCTGGCCTCAACAACCTGCACTGAGAGCCATGAGCTGCTTGCTTCACGTGCATACATATGCCACCTGCCCTCCGGGGCAGGTAATCGTAAATGCTGCATTCAGTATGATAAACTGGATAGCCCCCATTCTGCTGCTGAACTTCTGCCTGCATTGTTATTACTCTTTCAGTGGCTTTTTTTGTTTTGAGGGAGGGTATTGGCTTAAGTTAGGAGTACATTTGTTACATGTACACTATCTCTCTAAACCTCTCCTGTTTCCTAAGGAGCTAGATTTTTAAATCTCTCTTCTCCCTGAGTTAACCCCACCTCCTTGTCAAGGGAACCTAAAGAAGATAGGGATCAAAGGATACAGTCTCATTAGTAAGCTCTCATCCTAGCCTCTTGGCTCAGCGCACATCCTCAAAACAGATCACCTTCAAGCAAGCAAGTACACAACAGATAAACTCAGCCCAAGAATTTTGTAGTCTCTCCTCCTTCACCTGGAGAATTCCCTCACAAAACTCCCCATTTTCTGCTCCTGTTCACCAGCGATAAAGATTCTGCAGCACAGGTTAGGCCTTCTGCTACACTTGAGCAATCCCATTGTTTTCAGATTATACCCTCCGTGACTACATGTGCAACTGACTTCAGTGTGTTTGCACAGATAAAGCTGATTTAAAATTAGTAAACAATTCTTTGCTGGAGAAGAAAGAAAGAAAGATTGCTCAGTCTTAATTCTGCTGTACTAACAAGAGGAAAAGCTATAGAAACATATTTCTGTCACTCCTTCTTCTTACTAACATATATGCAACATGCCTCAGGTGGCATGGGACTAGGATTCATCACTGAATTTGGTCCTCTGGGTGGATCATTAGGTTCTTCAGGCTGGGCCAGTTTCTGACAGGGAGCACAACATAAATGCTGATCCATGCCCCTAAAGGCAGTAGATAAGATTCTGAGAACACAAGAGGAGCAGAGCTCTAGTCTTGAGTAAGAATATGCCATTTAAATTTTTCAGAGCAATAAAAGTCATTTTTCAGTTGCATAACAGCTTCTATTAAAACACACTGTTTCCAGCTCAGAACATTCTAAAATTTTCCCTTTTGGGTCTGACATTTTCCTGACTTAGTGTCTCAGTTGTTTTTTGGAGAGTTTGAGCTGAACTGGTTCCGCCATTTTTTGAGCACAAAGAGAGTGGAGACACAATTTGGTTTTCCCTATTAAAATATCCTTGTATTGTAGTTTTTTTTAACAGCTCTCCAACCAAAAGAAGCTTGTGTAGAAAATTAGAATTTTCCATGGAAATAGCCCTCATTAGGAAAAGTATTTTTAAGTAAATTTGGTTTTGATTGGATGTGGTTATGAGCCTTTTAAAATTTCATGCTGTACATGCATAGTGCAGTCTGCACTGCGTGTTTCATTTTCTTAGTGGAGTATGATGTTAGCAGAGCATTGTGGTGTGTGTGTGTTTGCCTGCAACTCATGCCTGCATAGCCAGAAATGTGTTGAAGTCACACAAAGGCACTGCAGGAGCCCTTGGCTCAGTCCCCGAGTAACTTGGAAAGTGTAAAGGGGTTAAAGGAGGCTTGCTGCACCCTTTGTAACACATGCAGGGTGTGAGCTATGTGCTCTAGGACAGCCTTTGACTCCATCCTAGAGGAGTATATAAAGTGCAAAGGGATTAGCAGGGACTGCTGAGCTTTTTGTAATGCTCTCAGGAGGAAGTCTTGTCAACAGGATCCAATTGTTCCATCAAAGAGCCCTCCTGTGAGGTCTGTGCGACTCATTAATGGGCTAGGCTAAAGAGAAAGGATGGTCTTGTGGTTAAGTCACTGGACTAGATCTCAAGAGATCTGTGTTAACTTCCTAGCTCTTCACTGGCTTCCTTTGGGTAACTCTATTAATCTCTTGTGCATGAGTTCCCCATCTTTAAAATTGAATAAGAAATGCTTCCTTTCTCCCACCCTTTGTATGTCTTGTTGATTTAGATTGTGAAGTCTTCACGTCACCGACTGTCTCTAACTATGTGTATGTACTAGTCCAATGGGGCCCTGATAATTGGTTGGGGTGCTGCTGCAAAGCAAAAAGGGAATAATGATCAAAACAGAGATAAGAAACATCCACCACAAAACTGACAGTTTAATGGGAACATCCTGCCCCATCGCACCAGCCATTTACATAGTACCCAGGCTGATGCTGTGTAGAACTATTCTTGGCACTCTGATCACCACTACACTGAGAAACAAAGATATACATCTACACAAGAGTTATTTATAAAACCCATAGACCCTTCAAGTGCTATAATGCCAGATGGAAAAAGAAAATCGGCAACGGGTTGTACTCAGTGTTCCTGGAATTCAAAAGGGAGCAAATGGGCAATGCTGGATGTACACGGCACAACACATGCCACTCCTCAGTTGATGCTTAGTATGACCGTTCAATCAGGGTGTGTGTAGTATCAGGTGATGCTGGGAATTATAATCCCTCCAGGCATCAGTGCCAGCTAATTCAGGAGCAGGCTGCAGGCAAGACACTAGGCCCAGGAAAGGGAGCTCATTCAATGAACCTCCAATCAAATATGTCTAGGAAGAGTTTGTTGGCAGCAAGGCATGTTTTCTTTACAGTTTGTTAAACCTTTTGAAAGGCTTCCCTTCTCTGTGCTTGTGCTTGTGCTACTGCTCCAGGGCAAGTTGAGGTAGGTAGTCAGAACTGCCTGAATGGTGCTGAATTGATGGAAGCTGCTCTAGAGGAATGCACATATTTTGCCAAGTAAAATTTAGTTTTCAAGCTAAAGCATGATTGCCTTTAAGAAACTCTCCAAGGAAGTCATGCTATGGCTTTTTACTCTATCTTCGGGAGCACCACATGTCTAAGATTCAAAGCTCCCACCTGAAACAAGCTGTGATGAGCCAGAATCAGGATGTGCAGGATGTAAAATATATACTTTATGAACAAATGGGATAGGCATCCCATGTTCAAAGGAACTTGAAATAAACCAAGCCAGTTCAGACAATCCAAAACTATTCAGGACTTTTCATCAGCATTCAATGGCAAATTCCTTTCATTTATAAACATAATAATAACAAGGTAATGCAGTGCTGTTTCCTGGTTTGCTCTGAAATCAGGTGAGCATGGGCTACAAAATAAACTGGACAAATGTTGGAAAACATTTTTATTCAACAGCATGTCTGACTCATATTTGACTTGCATATTCTTATGGGAAACCAGACTAAACATATGAAACAAACTGAATTCTTCAGTAGCTGCTGTTTTTGCTTGCCTCTCCTTGCCAGCTTTTTGTACAATGCTGATCCCTGAATTTACACTCTGTTACTATGTATCTTTTACATTGAATGTATACACAGTTTGCCCTTTCAGGCACTTTAATTTCATTGCATTTAACCTTTGAAATATTGACATTTTTTCCTCTTCTTTATAATTTTATGACTTTGAATCCATCGATAGCAAGAAATAACATGCCAGTTTTCCCCTCTAAATTAAAAATTAAAGTAAATCTTAAATGAAAAAAGAAAATGAATTGTTAGGCTGACAGAATCTGCCCTATTTAGATGTGAGATATTGTACCCAAAACAATCAGTTATAGGTTGACCATATTTATATTAATTGGTTTTGTTTGTTTGTGTGTTTTGTTTGTTTAAGAAAAAGTATGTTTGCCGATAGACATTCTTCCAAAAAAATTGTATTACAAAGAAGAAACATTGTCTTTTAGCTAAAAAAATATGCTACAATGTAATCAAAATATCAATTTATGTTAGTTGTATAAAATGCAAACACAGTTAACTTACTAAGAAGGGCTTTTTAGAATCCATGAAATCTATTGTGATTATTGTACCAGGGACGTTTCCCAGAAATGTACATAATTTACATCACTTTATTTTTAAGCATCGGGCATGGTGTCAAAACATTCCATTCAGAATGTGATATAAAAATATTCAGTTTTGCATGGAAGTTATCTGTTTAGTTGGAGACCCCTTGTTCTAAGAGGCAAACTCACTTATCTACCTGAAAAAGTCAATATGCAATATAGACAATGGGTTGTAAATCCAGTTTCACAGATTTTACATATATGTTTACTTTTGTCTACAGTGAGTAGCCTCTTATCTTCAGTGGGACTTTCACAGTGCATAAAGTTGAGCACATGCATAAGTTTTAGCAGGGTTTATGTCTTAGCAAGTAATCGCAGACTATGTTGCAGGAACTGGTCTAATCTTATAAAACTCCAAATAAGATTTATCTTTCATTTTTAATTCTGATCCTAAAATAGTGGCTAGGATTATGGCACCTCAGTTAGAGAAAGTAATTAATATATTAGTGGATAAAGAGCAGACTTTATCTGTGGGAGAAATTGAGCTGATATCCAGAGGTGGGTATTATATATTATCTGTGCAGCTCAGGCAGATAAGGCTGACATCTTTTTTTTTTTTTTTTCCTTTGGATGCTGAGAAAGCAAAAGACCAGATCATCAATTGAGTATGTGACAGAGTGGGAGTAGCCTGGGGCTGGCTCACCACTCTATACATTTTGTGAGCCGTCCCCACACTGGCCAAATTGGGAGATAACTGATTAAGTCTGGGTGATTAACCAGTTAATGAGGGGATTCAGCTTGTTAGATGGGGACTGTTATATGGGAAGTAGGAAGGGAGAGAGGGAGGCTTGAGGGAAGACTAAAGAAGCCTAGGATCTCAGAGAGGTGACACTGCCTTTTCCTATGGGGTATGTTAAAGCTTAGGAAGAGCATCATGGTGATGGGACATGAAGCTGTATAAGTCATAGTAGGTAAGTATGCTGGTGAACTTATGTAAGAGCATGTAAGTGCTGCTTATAAAGAAAAATCCAGTGTGAGGGAACATACCCTGTAAACAGAGTATTTTATTTTCAGTTCTCAATTTTTATATGTGTATGTCTGTATGCATCTGTGTTTTAAATTTTTGGAAAATGGATTGATTCCTGGGAACAGTCACTTGTTGTAGTATTTAATTTTTCAAGGTGGTTCTTGGCAGGATTTACCTATTTTGCCCTATTGATTACACCCCAGCGCAGGTGATGGAAACAGTCAAGTCTCTGGACTTCAGTGGTGTTCAGTTTTCCAGTATTAAAAACAAAACTGTACCATACACAGACAAATCACACTTTGTTTAGCTTACCAGCAACAGTATATTCAGTTGCTGATTCTTAATTTTCTTGTATGGACTGAAGTGCAGTGAAGCATCAGGTTATGATGTTATCTTCTGGTGCCTATTTACCAAGTTCTTCTGGTGCTCTAAAGGAACGTGACTAAATTTTTGATGGCTCATACCTGGTTGAAGTGCTGACCCACTCACAGCAACAAATCATTGAGAGGAGACTAGCAGTGGTAAGAAGAGTAGGCTGTGCATGACTGGGATGGGGTGTGCATAGCGTGAACTGGAAAAGTGCTGATTCTGCACATTCCCTTAGTGGACTCTTCCATTGGATTTTCTATGAAGCCAGGCTACAACACAAGCCCTACTTCTGCAATGAGAACCATGTGGGCAAAGGGATTTTCTCATGTGGATCCCATTGGAAGATAGGACCCTAAAGCTGCTCTCCCTGGCCAGACTCCTGAAAGAGAGTATCAGGGCTGGCCTTAGGAAAAATGGCACCTTGAATAAACTTGTATTTTGGTGCCCCTATCCCCCACTGCCTCTCCAAGCTTCTTTCCGTGGCCATGCACCCCAAGCCCTCCCCACTCCTTGCCTCTTGACCATGGCGCCCTGGGTGGTCACCCATGTCACCCACCCATAAGGCCCTGAGGGTAGGTTAGAACCACCACCTGCCATAACCCAGGGTTCAAATCCATGCAGTAGGTCACACTGATGCTGTGAGGAGCAATTTTTCACCTCCCTGTGCCAGCTGAAGTAAATCTATCCACTTGTCTTTTTCCTAAAATGGTTGGTGGGTGTTACATTTACATTTACTTTCCCTGATTTCTTGGCTAGATTTTGAAGGGAAGCTATATCCTGGAGCAGCCTTCTGGCTTGGCACAGCAAATGCTATGAAAAGGAATTGATTACCGAGTGGTTTTTATCTTTTATATTTACTTCTAATCTAGTCCCTCATTATGTGTTTAGCCAATGAACTGCCACAATATTCCCTCTTCTATTTCCGTGGGAAAGAACATCACAGGATCAGACTGAAAATATAACAAGAAGTCTGGCTAGGTGGTGGTGATGGTCCCTATTGTTGTGTACTTATTAAACTTTTCTGCTCAGATCCCATCTAGCCACTCGTACAACCCTGGCAATAGTATTATTAGTTATAATGCAACAGTGTCTAGATGCTCACAGTCTTCCTAGATGTCTTCACATTTTAATTGCACACAGAAAGACCCAAGCAAGAACAGGTACAAAGTGAGGAAAAGGGATACAACATACAAGCAAATGATGTTGTTACTTCCATATATTGTAAGTGTCAAGGTGTCCCCCCCTACTCTGAACTTTAGGGTACAGATGTGGGGACCTGCATGAATAACCCCTAAGCTTATTTACCAGCTTAGGCAAAACAGTCACTGCCACCACCAAATGTTTTAAAAAAACATTTGAGGGAGAGCCATTTGGGAACTCTGCCTTCCCCCAAATATTTCCCCAGTCCTTATCCCCCCTTTCCTGGAAGGATTTGACTAATTTTCCTCCCTCAAGTCTCTATACCCTTTTTCCTGGGTAGACTCGAGAAAATTCCCCCCACCAATTCCTGGTGAGCCCAGATCCAAAATCCTTGGATCTTAAAACAAAGAAAAAATCAATCAGGTTCTTAAAAGAAGACTTTTAATTAAAGAAAAAGGGTGAAAGGAATACCTCTGTGAGATTAGAAAGGAAGATGATCTCACAGACAACAGATTCAAAACACAGAGGATTTTCCTCTGGGCAAAACTTTAAAGTTACACAGAAACCCAATTTGATTCTCCCTCTATTTTGCCAAAAGAAATCACAAATAGAAATAAAAGTAATTTACTACATTCCTTCTCTAATTACTTATTATCTGGTAGGAGTGTGATAGTTCCTCTTCTCCGTCCCGCAAAAGCACACACAGAACAGACAACAGACTGTTTTCCCCCCTCCCAACTTTGAAAGTATCTTGTTCCCTTATTGGTCCTTCTGGTCAGGTGTTAGCTAGGTATTGTGAACTTCTTAACCCTTTACAGGTAAAAGAGGAATTAACCCTTAACTGTCTGTTTATGACAGTAAGCGTAAGGAAAAGAAATGTGTTATGGATATTGACCCATTTCTTCTACGTATTGCAATAGAAGTGGGTCTTACAGAGGGATATGGATGAGAAGAGGGCAGAGTCTTGATGAAATACCCAACGGAGAGCAGATCAGTCTTGGGAGGTGGGGTGAAAGAGTGTGGAGATGGTTGTGAGACAACTATACAGATAGGCCTAATGAGGCTGGCATCTCTGGCAGAGCAGAAGGAGTGGGTTGTAGGATATGATGCGATAATTTAGGCAATTAGGGCAAGGCAGAATTATACAGGTCATTGAATGTAAGAACATTAAGTTTAAGCTTGAATTGATGGCAAAAGAGAAGGGACGAAAGCAACAGAGGAATTGAAAGCGTGAGGGTGACATGAGAAGCTGCAGTTTATGTGGACTGGAGAAAGGACGAATGTCGATAAAAGGATTTGGGAAGTTGTTGAGGGAACAGTCAACATGGGTGTGACAGTGTACCCCATAAGGCTTTATGGGGAGGGGGTGCGTATAAATGTATGTATGACATAACTGGAATATGTTTTGTGCTGCCTGTGCCAGGTAACATATCTCCGTAAAGGTTATGGTCTACTATATCTATTCATCCTATTTGTACACATATATATCATTTTCTACTTGAGGTTAAGAATATGGGCTGTATGCTTGCTTGGTTTCTAAGTAAGCTTTGGGAGGCATTTGGTCAGCTTCTTTAGGAAGGAATTCGCCAGGTTAAGTACCCGATCAGGGAACAATGCATCTTGGAATGCTCCAATCCACATAAGAAGTCTTCCTGGAGACATGCAAGATTCCATGTGGGCAATGGCTTCAGCCTGTAAAGACTGAGTCATGCAGGGACATGTGACTTGCCCAGGTGACTCCAGAACTCCATCTTGGAGCTGGACTTTGCATAGGAGGGAGGAGGGGGGTCTCCTCCCACAAGAGAGAGTCTATTTAACCCTGGGGGAGACCCCTCCATTTGGTCTTCAGCTGGCTAAAGAAAGAGCCTCTCCACCCCCCCCAGGATGCTTGAAGGAAACTGAAACGAAAGACAGTAACTACAGGGGTTGTGAGAGATTGCTGGACCCAGGCTAAAGGGAGATTAGCCTGTAAAAGGGAGCATGCTGGAACTGGTGAGGAACTTATCTGTATTTAGTTTGATTAGGCATAGATTTGCGCATTTTATTTTATTTTGCTTGTGACTTACTTTGTTCTGTCTGTTACTACTTTAAACCACTTAAATCCTGCTGTCTGTATTTAATAAAATCACTTTTTATTTAGTAATTTACTCAGAGTATGTATTAATACCTGGGGGAGCAAACAGCTGTGCATATCTCTCTATCAGTGTTATAGAGGGCGAACAATTTATGAGTTTGCTCTGCATAAGCTTTATGCAGGGTAAAACGGATTTATCTGGGTTTAGACCCCATTGGGAGTTGGGCATCTGAGTGCTAAAGACAAGCACACTCCTGTGAGCTGTTTTTGGGTAAACTTGCAGTTTTGGGACAAGTAATTCAGACCCTGAGTCTGTGTTGGAGCCAGACAGGAGTGGCTGGCTCAGCAAGACAAGGTGCTGGAGCCCTAAGCTGGCAGGGAAAACAGAAGCAGGGGTAGTCTTGGCACATCAGGTGGCAGCTCCCAAGGGGGTTTCTGTGATCCAACCCGTCACAGCCCGTCACAATGGGCCTCCAAATCTACAAAGCCTGGGGAATCTATAGGAGGCTCTGCTCCCAACCCAGTGGATTCTGGAGCCTTCACAACAAGAACCTGCCCCTCTGCATTAACTTCTGCTGGCATAGTTTCAGGATCTGGAGGGGAGCACAATGTGGAGTATAGCTGAATTTTTGGGCTGAATAGTAAATTCATCAAAAATGCAGTTTCAGGGCAACCAAAATTATTTGTTTCAACAAGAAACTGGAAAAAAAAAATCTTTTTAGAAAGAAACAACTGAAAAATCAATTCTCAAATCTAATTGCACTGTTTCTGTTATGCTGAAAATGACATACTTCCTTTTGACTAATGAACTCCCAGTCCTACTGGGCTGAGGCAAAAGTTCTCTTGGAGGGTCTGAGACAATGGGAATAGGGCCTTTGAAAATTACTGTAAGCATAGGATGACTAAATCCTTAGGAATGAAAGCACTATCACAGAGATGGGGAAGTTAAAATGACTGGGTGGATATAATGTATATTATCTTTTTTTTGATTTTGGCAACTTTGTGTCCATTCAACATATACTACCAAGTTTAATGTTTATTTTTGTTTATTCAGCTATGTATTTTTATCTGATGAACTTGGAAATAGGTGCATATCTCAAGATAATGTAGTTTTTGAATGTTATTTGGTTTAGAGGTGGCTGTACTCAAGGAGCCCTCAGGGATGATTTATTAGACCTTTAATCATACCCTAAATCTTTGAAGGCTTTTAAAAATGGGAACATGTATTTGATGTAGCCCTTGGGACTGAAGCTTTGGAAAAATATTTGGTTTATAAAAACAGAATTGCCTAATGAAATGTTCATAGCATTTACTTTGCTCAAACCTGTCAGAATTACATGTTTTTTCTAAGCAGATATATGGTAATCAGCAGTGAAACTGCCAGCTAAACAGGTTTAATAATTCATCTATTGTGGTTTTAGTATATCTAAACACAGCTTACTATGTGCAGCAAGGTGAGAGTTTCTCTATATTATAGAGATTAGAGAAGAGACTTTTAACCATTTTAGCAAGTGGTGATGTCATTGTCTCTCTTTTTATACCTTCTTGCAGCTTCTAAAAAGATCCTTGCTGGACCATGGGGATCAGTCAGTCCCCATTGGTCAAGCAGTTTCCATTCCATACATGCCTTCTCTAAGGAGCCTCTGGGATAGTAGATTGTGTTCTTGATGGGCCATTAACACTGTCTGGGCCCTCCTTTTTTGCAACTGAAAGGCTGGCTGTGGGTGTTCCCAACCTCAACATATTTCAGTAGCACATATAGCAATACTTCATAATTTCACATCCAGTGATAGCACATACAATCCAACAGGATATTAATGTTCAACATCACAAGGCATACTTAGTACCAAACACATCATAATCATATGCTAGTGGTGAATATGGGGCTTCCAGGGTGCTACTTTGAAAGACAGAGTGTCAGTGTATTACTAAAAACCTAGATGATTAAACTTTTAATTATCTATCATACCTGTTAATTTTAGGCATCTCATCTTGTAAAGTGAATGTTAACTCATAGTTGTTTGTCAGTTTCTAGGCAATTTTAGTTTGATTCTCTTCCATTAACTCAGTGCTACAGTCTTTCTTGGTTTGGAATAACTGTAGGAGAATGGGTGTTTAGAAATACTAACTTCCACTGGCACTTTTAAAAAAATCAGTTTTGCATAATCTTGGATTTACAAAACCTAAATATTTTGACCCAATAGAATTCCTTTAACTTACTGCTGGCCACATATTTTCATCATTTGCCCAGGGAACTCATCTAAAAAATTTTCATAAGGTCCATATTTTCAAAAGTGGACAGTTAGGTCCCAGTCCTGCAAGCTGCTCTGCATTGATGGAGACCTGTGACCACAGAGACCAGTGTGCAGAATTAGGCCCTAAATGACAGCCTTTTGCAAAAGCACCCATTAGGTATATAGAACCTACATTTTATGCAGGCAAATTGGTATTTGCACACACACAAAATAGGCAGCGTCATATAAGACATTTTTCTGTGGAAAAATCTGTAGTTGAGCACCACCATATTATATTACACAATTCCTTACGGACCGGCACTACAGCTTTCTGGAAAAATAGAATATTTGCAAAAAAATATGCCTGTATATGAATGTTCTAATGTCTACAATAAACCAATGCTCATATGTACTTATGATCTTTTGGCCACATATCTCTGCTGTATGGGAATTCCAATGACTTTATGTATTGAAGGTCTTATCTTGAGAATTTACAGCAGCTAAGTGTGCATCTTGTCTCCCCCCCACACACACACCCATCTCCCCCCATGGTATTAGAGTGAGGGTATCCTAAAGGAGATACTAAAATAACCCCTGCAGCAACCATTTTCCATCTGTCTAATTTCTTCTGCTGTATGACCTTCACATTATAACACACCCAGAGAGGACAGCCTTTAGAAAAGTGCTGCTCCTAGAGCATAAGCTTGTATAGTGTATTTTAGACAATAGGATCAGACTAAGCAAGTGGAAGATGGAGAAAAAAATCCTTTTAAAAAAAAATCCTCAAGTTCGAGAGCATATAAAAGCATGCAGTCAACCTCCTTCAGAAAGGCTGAAGGATTCATTGAATCATTTAAAAATAATCTCCTATTCAACTCTGTGTGTGGAGGGTCGGGGGGACAAAGCAGAGCACTGAGGTGAAGAGCCACTTAAAAGTAGACTGAGTTAGATGCTGGGTTTAACACAGGTTCAAGTCCACTTTATTATCATCCTCCACAGCAGGCCTGTGTCATCTCAGACTTAGTCACCTTGGGTATCCTTTGATCCCCCTCAATGAGTGTTCCAAGCCTCTCTATGATGTAGGGCAAAAGGGGCATGAGCTTTCTCCATCTTGAGATGTGACAGCAGGGAGTCGCAAGTAGCTACGCTGTTCCTCAGAGCAAGGCTATAGGGCAGAGATCACTAAAGCTGCACACAGTTCTAACAGCACACAGACTGCTACTGTAAGCAGTTTAAATCCTTTCCATAGTGACAACATAGAGACTCTACAACATAGAGAAGCTAAGCCAGGGAGGCAGTATAGAGTCCTCTTCATTTGAGCCTATTATTCTGAGGCAAGCAAAAACTGTGTTCGTGTGGAAAACATGGCAAAAGAGAAGCTGCCTGTATACCCAATCCTCCCTTGGAAGGTATGCAGCAGGCCAAAGTGTGCAGCCAGGAGAATGTGCTATAGCCATGTAGAGGCAGAGGAGAAAAAAGTGATAAACAATAGCAGCATGGTTAGCAAGCAAGCATGGAGACAGCAGAAATAAATGTGGTACTATGCAAGTAATGCAGTGATGATGGTAGAACCTGCTTGTAGGTAAGAAATCATATAACTGACCACAGCTGACAGAGGCTAACTAAGCCAGTGCACTGTGGACACAGGTATATTCACAATAGTTGCACAGTCTAGCTTGTTTATTTCCAATAGAAGACAAGCTACAGCACAGCAGGTCTATGGATAGAAGCGTAAGCACTAACATACCATCCTGTGAAGAAATTCACAGAACACACATGTTGTGGGAGGAAATCCAATATCCATAGCAGGAGAGCATCAGTGTTTGCTAGGCCTGCTCAGGACCTCTGAACATGATTATGGGCTAGCCTACAGCCACTCTCAGCATAAGTTATCTGGGCTCTGGGAGCTGCTGGCAGTTGCCCATTCATTTTTTGATATGCTGGCACCTGGGCACCTACTGGGCCGTTTGTTCTGTGCTGAGTGTGTTGTGATGAACAAAGCTGGATGAATAATGTTTTGTTTTTGTTTTTTAACTAACAATTCTGAAAATCGGGGGAGAGGGGCACAGACTGGTTTGGAGTAAACCAAAAATGATTTTGTTTTTAAAAATTTCAGTTAATCCAAAAGTCTAGTTTGACCAGAAACAAATCTTTTGTAAATGTTTTGTTCCACTTGAATCAAACGTTTTTTTTTTTTAATTTGGATCATTTCACATTTTTAAATCTATTTTAAAAAAATTAAAAAATTCTAAATGAACTGTAATTTTGAATTGAAAAATCAAAACATTTCATTTTGCCATTTTCAAAATGAAAATTTGAACTTTTTCCATAATTTTGTTTAATGTATGTTATTTGTAACAAACATTTTTGCAAAATTGACACAATCACTGTATATCTAGAGCAGGAATTGGCAACCTCTGGCATGTGGCTCGCCAGGGTAAGCACCCTGGCGGGCCGGGCCAGTTTTTTTACCTGCCACGTCGGGAGGTTTGGCCGATTGTGGCTCCCACTGGCCGCTGTTCGCCACTCCAGGCCAATGGGGGCAGAGGGAAACCCCAGCCAGCACATCCCTTGGCCCGCGCCACTTCCCGCAGCCCCCATTGGCCTGGAGCAGCGCGGTCCACGTATTCACCCACGAAAGCTCATGCTCCAATACGTCTGTTAGTCTATAAGGTGCCACAGGACTCTTTGCTGCTTATATATAGTAGACATCCATGGCAAAATATAGATAGATGCCAAAGCCAGAAGGGATCATTGCTCTAGTCTGACCTCCTGTATAATTCAAGGTAATTTACACCGTATTTAGACTCTGAATTTATATATATAATGAAGTGTAGCAGAAATACAAGGTAAAAACATTTATTTAAAAGTGTTCATCCATAATAGGAACTACATATTTCATCCAAGCTAGGATGAGGTTATTTTAGTAGACATCTATGGCAAAATAATGTGAATATCAGCTAGCAATTAGTAAGGCACAAGTCTTTATTGATGGAGAATTTTTTCTTATTGATGAATGGATTATATACATATTTAAATTCAACCTTTTTAGCAGGAACTGTACCAAGGTTCCTAAAATAGCTTCATCCTAGCTTGGATGAAATTTGTAGTTCCTATTATGGATGAACACTTAAAAAATATATTACTACCTTGGTCATGTTATCCTGTGTTTAGCTATGTAAAGTATTATATCCAGTTGCACACAGATATTTTTTAAGCATTTGAGTGCTTGCAAAATATTGGTACTTTTTTTTTTTTAAGGCTTTTATTTTCTCCAATTGAAAATACTGTATTTATGCCACAGTTCACTCTTACAGCATAATTAAATTATTCAGGCATCAAGACTCCTAGCTTTTGAATGACATCAGTATGAACAGCTAGCATAATCGACATTTCAACCACAACATCCTTCTGGCCAAAACACAGGTTGTAACATTTAATGTTCCAGAGCAAGCTCTTGTGAGGTGCTGAGTGTCGACCCCCAATTAAACCATGTCAGCAGTTAAGGGGTGTTCTGTACCTCACCTGACAGGCAATGTTTAAGTCTTCTTGAGAAGAAGTCCTAGAAAATTGAAGATTATTTCAGAAAAAAACTCTTGATAATGCATTAAACTATATCCCAGTGGTTTGTGACCTGCTATGTTGAACACAACAGTCTACTGTTACCAGTCACAATGTAACAGGACATATCAGCAATTGGGGTGAAAAATACTTGGCATTTGATATTCACCAAATGAAATATGTTTGCAAAATTTATTACAACAGATAGAAATGGGCCATCTGATTACAAGGCTTCCAAGATGCAAATGTCTCGACCCAGTTCCTAATGCACAGAAACCACCACAATAGAAATGAATTGGCACTCTTGCTGGCAATTTTGGGTATAGAGGACAAGGCCTAAATAGAAATGGAGTTTGAACTGCCCTCACAAAGGGTAAATTTGGTGAGATGCAGTTCAGGAGAAGTTTGCATCCCCACTGCTCTTGTTGTACCTATACTCTATGGAGATGGAAGGGACTTTAATTTGTAGATATGTGTGACCCTACGAGCATCCTAATACCAGAATGCAAGGGGTTCCATCTAGCAGTGAGATCCAGCATGGTAATTAACAGTGAGTGTCAGCTGGCCTGTTGTCAAATGTGCATCTAAAAGATGTCAGGTGAGGTATTACGTACAAACTGGTAACTTGATTGTCTTGAAAATCATTGTAGTGTGTGATGGGCTGTGTACAAAGTTACAAATGTGCTGGAATTATGTTCTTAAAATGTTTGTCAAGCAATGCATAAGCCCAGACTGCCTTAATACACATACCTTTGTCTTACTTCTTAGGGTATGTCTACACTACGAAATTAGGTTGAATTTATAGAAGCCGGTTTTATAGAAATCGGTTGTATACAGCCGATTGTGTGTGTCTCCACATAAAATGCTCTAAGTGCTCTAGTCGGCGGACCGCGTCCACAGTACCGAGGCTAGCGTCGACTTCTGGAGCATTGCACTATGCGTAGCTATCCCACAGTTCCCGCAGTCTCCGCCGCCCATTGGAATTCTGGGTTGAGATCCCAATGCCTGAATGATGCAAAATAGTGTCGCGGGGGGTTCTGGGTACATGTCATCAGGCCCCTCCCCTCTGTCAGAGCAACGGCAGACAATAGATTCACGCCTTTTTACCTGGGTTACCTGTGCAGACATCATACCACGGCAAGCATGGAGCCCGCTCAGCTCAGCTCACCATCACCATATGTCATCTGGGTGCCGGCAGACGTGGTACTGCATTGCTACACAGCAGCAGCTAATTGCCTTTTGGTAGAAGATGGTATATTACGACTGGTATCCGTCGTCATCGTACTGCAGTGGCTGTCAATCATAGGCACCTGGGCAGACATGCTCAGTCCTATCAAACTGTCTTGATGATGATGGCTATCAGTCGTAGTATGCTATTTTCTGCCAAGCGCCCAGTATTTTCTGCCAAGCACCCAGAAGATGCCGAGGGCTATCAGTTATGCTGCACCGTCTGCCAGCTTAAGATGTAAAAAATAGATTTGTTCTGTATTCATTTGCTTCCCCCTCCCTCCGTGAAATCAACGGCCTGCTAAACCGAGGGTTTTGAGTTCAATCTTTGGGGGGGGGGCATTCTGTGTGACAGTTGTTTGTGTTTCTCCCTGATGCACAGCCACCTTTGTTGATTTTAATTCCCTGTACCTGTACGCCATGTCGTCACTCGACCCTCCCTCCCTCCCTCCCCCGGTCCGTCAGATACTAGTTTCACGCCTTTTTTCAGACCAGACGCCATAGCTTGCACTGGGATCATGGAGCCCGCTCAGATCACCGCAGCAATTATGAGCACTATGAACACCATGTGCATTATCCTGGAGTATATGCAGAGCCAGGACATGCCAAAGCAAAACCAGGACCAGCCGAGGAGGCGATTGCAGCGCGGTGACGAGAGTGATGAGGAAATTGACATGGACATAGACCTCTCACAAGACACAGGCCCCAGCAATGTGGAAATCATGGTGTTACTGGGGCAGGTTCATGCCGTGGAACGCCGATTCTGGGCCCGGGAAACAAGCACAGACTGGTGGGACCGCATCGTGCTGCAGGTGTGGTACGATTCCCAGTGGCTGCGAAACTTTCGCATGCGTAAGGGCACTTTCATGGAACTTTGACTTGCTTTCCCCTGCCCTGAAGCGCCAGAATACCAGGATGAGAGCAGCCCTCACAGTGGAGAAGCGAGTGGCGATAGCCCTGTGGAAGCTTGCAACGCCAGACAGCTACCGGTCAGTCGGGAATCAATTTGGAGTGGGCAAATCTACTGTGGGGACTGCTGTGATCCAAGTTGCCAGGGCAATGAGAGACCTGGTGATATCAAGGGTAGTGACTCTGGGAAACGTGCAGGCCATAGTGGATGGCTTTGCTGCAATGGGATTCCCAAACTGTGGTGGGGCCATAGACGGAACCCATATCCCTATCTTGTCACCGGAGCACCAAGCCACCGAGTACATAAACTGCAAGGGGTACTTTTCAATGCTGCTGCAAGCCCTGGTGGATCACAAGGGACGTTTCACCAACATCAACGTGGGATGGCCGGGAAAGGTACATGATGCTCGCATCTTCAGGCACTCTGCTCTGTTTCGAAAGCTGGAGGATGGGACTTTCTTCCCGGACCAGAAAATAGCCGTTGGGGATGTTGATGATCGTGATCCTTGGGGACCCAGCCTACCCCTTAATGCCATGGCTCATGAAGCCGTACACAGGCAGCCTGGACAGTAGTCAGGACCTGTTCAACTACAGGCTGAGCAAGTGCCGAATGGTGGTGGAATGTGCATTTGGACGTTTAAAAGCGCGCTGGCGCAGCTTACTGACTCGCTCAGACCTCAGCGAAAAGAATATCCCCATTGTTATTGCTGCTTGCTGTGCGCTCCACAATATCTGTGAGAGTAAAGGGGAGACATTTATGGTGGGGTGGGAGGTTGAGGCAAATTGCCTGGCCGCTGATTACGCACAGCCAGACACCAGGGCGGTTAGAAGAGCACAGCAGGGCGCAGGGCGCATCAGAGAAGCTTTGAAAATTTGTTTTGTGACTGGCCAGGCTACGGTGTGAAACTTCTGTTTGTTTCTCCTTGATGAAGCCTCCACCAACCCCCCCCCCACCCGGTTCACTCTACTTCCTTGTAAACCAACCACCCCACCCTCCCCTCCCCACTTCGAGCACCGCTTGCAGAGGCAATAAAGTCATTGTTACGTCACATTCATGCATTCTTTATTAATTCATCACACAACTAGGGGGATAATTGCCAAGGTAGCCTGGGATGGGTGGGGGAGGAGGGAAGGAAAAGGACACACTGCAGTTTAAAACTTTAACTCTTATTGAAGGCCAGCCTTCTGATGCTCGGGCAATCATCTGGGGTGGAGTGACAGGGTGGCCAGAGGCCCCCCCACCGTGTTCTTGGGCGTCTGGGTGAGGAGGCTATGGAACTTGGGGAGGAGGGCTGTTGGTTACACAGGGGCTGTAGCGGCGGTCTCTGCTCCTGCTGCCTTTCCTGCAGCTCAACCATACGCTGGAGCATATCAGTTTGATGCTCCAGCAGCCGGAGCATCGACTCTTGCCTTCTGTCTGCAAGCTGACGCCACCTATCATCTTCAGCCCGCAACTTGCTCTGTTCATCCCGCGATTCAGCCCGCCACCTCTCCTCTCGTTCATACTGTGCTTTTCTGTAGTCTGACATTGACTGCCTCCACGCATTCTGCTGTGCTATCTCAGCGTGGGAGGACATCTGGAGCTCCGTGAACATATCATCCCGCGTCCTCCGTTTTCTCCTTCTAATCTTCTCTAGCCTCTGTGAAGGAGAAACATTTGCAGCTGGTGGAGGAGAAGGGAGACGTGGTTAAAAAAGACACATTTTAGAGAACAATGGGTACACTCTTTCATGTTAAATTTTGCTGTTCATATTACACAGCACATGTGCTTTCGTTACAAGGTCGCATTTTTCCTCTTATATTGAGGGCCTGCCGGTTTGGTGTGAGAGATCACTCACGCAGTGCCAGGCAACAGATTTTGGCTTGCAGGCAGCCATGGTAAGACACAGTCTTTTGGCTTTTTTAACCTTCTTAACATGTGGGAATGGTTTCAAACAGTAGCGCTCTCATACCATACCAAGCACCCGTTGGGTTGGCCATTTAAAATGGGTTTGCAATGTAAAAGGAGGGGCTGCGGTTTCCGGGTTAACATGCAGCACAAACCCAACTAACTCCCCTCCCCCCATACACCCAATTCTTTGGGATGATCACTTCACCCCTCCCCCCCACCACGTGGCTAACAGTGGGGAATATTTCTGTTCAGCAGAGCAGGAAGGGGCACCTCTGAATGTCCCCTTAATAAAATTGCCCCATTTCAACCAGGTGACCGTGAATGATATCAGTCTCCTGAGGATAACAAAGAGCGATAAGGAATGGATGTTGTCTGCATGCCAGCAAACACCAGGACCATACGCTGCCATGCTTTGTTATGCAACGATTCCAGACGACGTGCTACTGGCCTGGCGTTGTAAAGTGTCCTACCATGGCGGACGGGATAAGGCAGCCCTCCCCAGAAACCTTTTGCAAAGGCTTTGGGAATACATGAAGGAGAGTTTTCTGGAGATGTCCCTGGAGGATTTCCGCTCCATCCCCATACACGTTAACAGACTTTTCCAGTAGCTGTACTGGCCGCGATTGCCAGGGCAAATTAATCATTAATCATTAAACACGCTTGCTTTTAAACCATGTGTAATATTTACAAAGGTACACTCACCAGAGGTCCCCTGTGTGCCCTCAGGGTCTGGGAGCACGCCTTGGGTGAGTTCGGGGGTTACTGGTTCCAGGTCCAGGGTGATAAACATATCCTGGCTGTTGGGGAAACCGGTTTCTCCGCTTCCTTGCTGCTGTGAGCTATCTACATTATCTCCATCCTCATCTTCCTCGTACCCCGAACCCGCTTCCCTGTGTGTTTCTCCAGTGAGGGAGTCATAGCACACGGTTGGGGTAGTGGTGGCTGCACCCCTAGCATGGCATGCAGCTCCTCGTAGAAGTGGCATGTTTGCGGCTCTGCCCCGAACCTTCAGTTTGCTTCTCTGGCTTTGTAGTAGGCTTGCCGTAGCTCCTAATTTTCACGCGGCACTGCTGTGCGTCCCTGTTATGGCCTCTGTCCTTCATGGCCTTGGAGACCTTTTCTAATATTTTGCCATTGCGTTTACTGCTACGGAGTTCAGCTAGCACTGATTCATCTCCCCATATGGCAAGCAGATCCTGTACCTCCCGTTCGGTCCATGATGGAGCTCTTTTGCGATCCTGGGACTCCATCACGGTTACCTGTGCTGATGAGCTCTGTGTGGTCACCTGTGCTCTCCACGCTGAGCAAACAGGAAATGAAATTCAAACGTTCGCGGGGCTTTTCCTGTCTACCTGGTCAGTGCATCTGAGTTGAGAGTGCTGTCCAGAGCGGTCACAATGAAGCACTGTGGGATAGCTCCCGGAGGCCAATAACGTCGAATTCCATCCACACTACCCCAATTCCAACCCGCTAAGGCCGATTTTATCGCTAATCCCCTTGTTGGAGGTGGAGTAAAGAAACCGGTTTAAAGGGCCCTTTAAGTCGAAAGAAAGGGCTTCGTTGTGTGAATGTGTCCAGGCTTAATTCGATTTAATGCTGCTAAAGTCGACCTAAGCTCGTAGTGTAGACCAGGCCTTAGATCAGCCTGGTCATCAGGCAGAGTCAATGAAGGTACATTTACATATAACATAAACAAAACTAACAAGGAGAGGAGAAGACAGCATGGCATCTGTACCCCAGCAGCAGATAGCAGCATTGTCTGGACTTACTTTTCAAAGGTTTACTGGACTATAAAGAGATGGAGAGAAGCCCTATATTTCACTAGAGGAGACAACAAGACCAAACACTTTGAGCTCTATGAAGGGTCATAGCTTAAAAAAAAAACTGGTCAGCTGTACTAGAAGAAAGACTGATGAGAACGTCTTTGATCAAAGAACCCTAATCTGTTAAATTAAGTTTTTGTCTTAGAAGTGTATTGTTACTTTGTTTGTAACCACTATCCTTATTCCTTATAGCTGGTATCGCTTAAACCTGTGTACTTTTGTTAATAAACTTTTTTGTTTTCTATCATAAACAAACCCTGCTCCACATCAATCAAAGCACTGAGTTAGTCACCCCTTAATAAGCTGCTGTGTATTGTCTCCCTAAAGGAGCAGCAACCTTAATAAGATTTTGTGGAAGGGACTGGACACTTCAGACAGATGTTTTGAGGAAGAACTCAGGGCTAGAAGGGTTATAGAGGTCCCCCTGCAAAGAGTAAGTGGGCAGTGCAAGTCAGGGTGAGGTTTGTACGCTGGCGGGTGCTGTGAGCCACAGGAGCAAAGCATTCTAGGCACCCAGAGTTGCAAAGCAATGGTGACTGAACTCATTACAGGCCTGGGTAAGAGCATCACAACATGTTATTCAAGTCCCTTTTCCTGCAGAACAGTCTCTCTCTCTTTTTTTTTTTTTAATTCATGGACAGAATACAAGGGAGTTATAATTTGATAGTGAAATTACTAGCCTGTGGAACAAAGTCTGATCCAGTTAATTAACTGTTTTTGCTCTAAATCCATTTGCCATTCACTTGGTTTGTAAAATGGGATAACAACTTATCTGTTGTCTTCTTTCTAAAAAATAAAGTTGGTGACTCACTTTAGTAGTAGGAATGATGATTTTGCCTTAGTACAATTGTTTAAATTGTTCTTCTTAACAATAAATTGCATCCAAAATAGCTAATTTGGTACTGACAGACTGACTGTAAATTTAGCATTAACAATGCTAAAAGTATACTCTTATCTTACTAATGCAGTTAGACAAAATCAAATATGGTTTAAACCTTTATTTTTAACTGTTACATTTATGGAAATAAGGCAATTTCAAATTCTATATTGTACTAGCAACCTGTTACATTTCATGTATTGTATTGAGAACAAATAAGCAAATAGTACATCTATCTTTACTCACTGACAGACATAAAAGAAAATTGTGTTCTCATTCTCTTGTAATAGGTATTGGAGTGAACCAGAATGAGTCCGAGCACTTTCTATAGCATTTGTGTTCATTTAAAATAAAAAATTATACTGCTGGCCCTTCTTCTTGTGCAGATACACTTCAGAATGTGAACTGAATAGTTCTAACTGCTAAGATCATTTTCCTAGCTTGTTGATTTAACCATATCACCCCTTTCTTTGCATTTCTTCCTTCTGACATCCCCTTACATATATGCTACTTTCTTACATTTTCAAGGCCCCCCATGGATTATCCCCATGCTGCCTATCAACTCTCATTGGCTGTGGGAGTCAGTATCGCAATAGCAAATCAGGTGATGTCAGCCTCCATTGCCCCCTTGTTAAATTTGCAAACAAGCACCTTATACTTTCTCTGAGGCTATCCCTTACACTTGGAACAACTCCCTGTTAATATCCCCAAAGCAAACTCATTGTCATCTTTCAAATCCCTCCTTAGAAATATACTTTGTTGTGATGCCTACAACAAACTTGATTATGCTTAGGTAGCTTACATGTTGAATCATTGCCTCCCACACTGACCAATATTGTCTGTTTCCTTTTACTCCCTTGTCTGAATCTATCTATTGTCTCTTGTCTTATACTTAGTCCCTGCCCCCAGGGGCTTACAGTCTGTCTAGGGCCTAGCACTATGGGGTCCTGACCCATGACAGGGGCTCATATGTGCTATTTTAATGCAAATAATTCAGGGGGGGGAACTGCATATGAACTGTTCATACCCAGAAGTATGAACTATCCCCATTCATCTCAAGTAGATGTTATCTTTGGACCCTAATAATTAAATGTAAATAAGTTTACTATTTCACTGCTGATCACTAGGAGAAATATCTAGCTAATGTGCTTATTCAGTGTCAGTGAATATCATAGATAGCAATAGTAAAAAACCTTTTTAGGCAATTCTCTCCAATCCCTGAGCCACTGTCGGATAGCTCCCTCAGTATATCTTCTATTGCATTGTCTGTTCTAGTTTTAAATGTTCTATTCATCCGTATTTCCAATAAATGAGGTTGATTATATAATAATCTACATACCTCACCATAGTATCTGAGCTCCACCAACATTAACAATTATCATTAGGAAGACTTTCCTGATTATTTTGTAGCTAAATTGTTTCTGAACTTGGTCTCTTTATCTCTTCTTATGCCCCTTGCTTTAAGTGAGCCATTAGGGAAGGAGGAGAGGCTAGCAGAAGCTACCCCTCATGCCCAGGGAAAGGGAAGTAAGAGAGAAATAGAGGAACTTGTACCGATAGCTAGCACAAGCCATTTATAGTTACCCTTCTCAGATAACAGGGAGCTTAGCTTTTTGTTACTGTGTGGCAGGGGCCATAAAAATAAAGTTCGCCTCTTACCTGCTTTTCTGGGTGTTATCCTATTACAGGATCTACCAGAGCTCCAAGGAGAAAAGGAAGCAGCCATTTCCAGGGGAAAGAGGGGCAGCAGTCACCAGGGAAAGTGGGACGGGAGCACGCACCACAACCGAGAATGTGCTGTTCCAGCCTTTTAGCCTTCTCTTAAGTGCTGCAGGTAGAAGAATGACTCCCAGATGATGATTAAACCCCTTCTTGTGATCTTTCCACAAGGCCCATTTTGTGGATTTATTTACATTTGAATTGAAATTAAATCCAACCATTGACAATATATAGCAGTGAACAAATTAGGAAGAATTTTACACAGGAAAGAAAAAAAAAATCATACCCAATATTTACTGCTCTGAATTTAGCAAGTCATTTTGCAGCAGGCAGAAATGACCTCTGAATAAATATCAGACTACTCTTCTGCTTGTAGAAAAGAGTTATGTGCTTTAAGAAAACCAGAAGCAGCATTTTATAGAATAATAGATTACTGTAACTTGCAGAAAACTCTGGTATGCTAAAATATTTGAATTTGTTTAATTTGAGGACTAAAAAACCTGACTTATGATCATGTGACAGTGATAACCCTTAACACTATGCTTGTGTATCAGTCTGATTGATCCTGAGGAGTATAGAGATGGTTCAGAAGTGGGGAACAGCAGGAATTTTTCCTCCAAAAAGTGCTCCACCCATCCTAGCACAAAGTTAGTATAAGGCCAGCACTGATGACCCTTTAACAACACACAACCCTCACAGAGCTGGGATGGGGAGGAAAGTGAGGGGCCAACATCATGAGCTCCAGGTATTCTGTGCTGCAAATAAATTTATTATCAATTCCTGTAAATTAGCACCTGAGGCTAACTTATGGAATGCTCTAGGAATTAGTTTGGGAAGTTCTATGACCCATATTCTACAGGAGATCAGATTAGATAATCACAGTAGTCCCTTCTGGCCTTGGAACCTATGAATTTACGTTGGGGAGGATGGGGCGTGTCATTTTCCAAACCAAGCAAAAAGGGGTTCTAAAGTCAAATTTGCCCTCTGCCCAGTTAGATAGAGGAGGGGCTCAAGCAATGCACTACAGCTATTCTGTGCTGCAGAGCAACCTATTAGCAACTACTGGCAACTGCTCTAAATTAGCATGTGGGACTGCTCTAACATATGTTGGGGCGGATGAGGTGTATCCATTCCTCAACCAACCTGGGATCCTGGAAGTGCAAATGTAAAGCCAATTTTGTTGTCTGTACCATCTGGACTGTACTTGTGGTGTTCCTCCTGGGAGGTATGGAATTCGGCCCAAAGTTGTTAGTCAAAATCCTGTGTACTATGCTGTTAGCATGGTTTTGGAGAAATTTTAGGGCCAGCTTTCCAGAACAAGAGAGTACCTAAATTGCAAACCCTGTTACCGTGATTGCACAAAAGTAATTGATGCATTGTGCAAATGAGCAGTTAGGCAGTTTTTTTAAAATATGCCATTGCCTGTGGACAATTCTGAAAATCTGGTCCTCAAAGCTTCTACATTCTAAAGTATCCTGCACTTTTTATTTATTTATTTATGTTTTTGACTCTTTTTTTCCCTTCTGGTCCTGGAAATATCCAGGAAGCACCATAGTACTGTGATAACAGTCCTTCTTACTGTAATTCCAACCACAAAGAACAAGAACACACTGGCACCTACATGAGGAATCCTGCTGTCATAAGAGTTCCAACCTACTGAATAGCCCCCTAAAGTTTTAGGTATGTCTTACCAAATGTACAAAACCTTCTGATTATCACCTAGTGATACTAATCCTGAGACTACCATATCTAATTACTGAACTTTCTTCTAATAACATTTGGTTGTAATATATTCCAAAGATCATTATCCCCTCACAGAGTTAAAATCTTTTTGGTGAAGACGATGATTTTTTCATTGTCCTCATCAAAAACAAGGGTGACCAAAGATTGAACAGAACAATGTGTATCAGGATCTCAAAAAAGTTTTACTATGTGTAATAAAAGGCATAGAGGATTTAAAATAAACTCCAACACCCATTCCTTTTCCTAGTTTTAGGATGGGTATTTCAAAGATGCCTGAAGGAGATAATCATTTAATTCCCATTGACTCTTAATGAGAGTTGGGTGTCTAATGCCTTTAGATAACTTTTAAAATCTCATCCATCAACCCTAAATATTGAGTTTCAATTTAAAATTATAAGCAGAAGTTCTGAATTTAAAGCAAATTAAAATGTCCCAACATTATTTTTTTCTATTTTAGATTGAATAATATTTTCCTTCCTGATGATGATATCAAAAATGCACATCACAGTTAGAGGTGATGGAAAAGTTATAATTTGAAACAACTTCCTCTTTCATTGATCCTGAAACAACTTCCTCTTTCATTGATCCTTTACCATCTTTCCCAACCCAGTACCTCAGCTTCAAACCTGAGATGTCCAAAGATAATAGACTGACCTGTAGACACCATCCTGTGGTGTTCTGGGCCTGGCCATTCTTCAAAGTGTGCTCTCACTGGCCCGAGTACTGAGAAAACAGTGGTTTCCATAACAGTTTGAATGACAGTCTAGTAGCCGAAAAACAACTAGGATGTAGAGGTGAAAAGAAGCAGGGGAGAGAGGACAAGAACATGGATAGAGATCAATGAAAAACAAAGGAAAAGCTGACTAAAGTAGAAATAAAAAAGGGTAGATATCAAAGTAGAAACAGAAAAGGAAGAAGCAATAGCAAAAGTGGCACAAAGGGGAAAAAATAAACAAAACTAAGGAATGAAAGAAAGTAAAAGGAGGGAAAATGAGCAAATACAAAAAGAAAAACCTAACAACCTCAAGAGTGCTTTTGGCTACATAGAGATGCAGCTCTGGTTAAACTTAAATCAGCTTACTTAAGCCAATGCAACTTTTACTTGCAGACTCTCATATCAATTTACAACTGGTTATATATTGGTTTACTTTACGCCTATAAATTTACCAACACAAGCTAAAGTAATATAAGCAGTGTTTAAACTGATATAGGAGTGTCCACACACAGAGTTACACTGTTTTCACTAAATAAAAACTGGTAAAATTTGTGTGTTGACCAGCTCAGAGAATATTGTAATAACTGAAAATCTAATGAAAAGAGATAGATTGTAGCTTAACGAAAGGCGGAAAATGGAGAAAACAATAGAAAAAAATTGGAATAAGAAGGAACGGATAAAGAAGAATGCTTATATCTAGAGTACATTGAGATAACTTTCATAATTCTTAAAATACATTAAAGATTCACAACACCTTTGTGAAATTGATATATATATAAATGCCTATTTTATAGATAAGTAAACTGAGTGACAGAGAGTAACTTACTTATTCTTAAGTGACCTACCCTAAATATTAAGTATATTTAAGCAGTTTAGGAAATGATATGGAAGGATTATATTTTGGATTGTATTTTGTCAAAGATTCAGAGTTTTCTGAACCAAAGTCTGTCTAAGAAATAAGCCGGTTGTTAGAGACCCCACATAAACTCGATCAATGTATTTTTAATGGTGTGAGAAAGTGTCCAGACTAGAATGGTATGAAACATTCCAAATTAGCCTTGAAAGATATTTGTGAACGTTAGAGTAAGAACCAGTTTCCATGTTTCCAGATCCTGAAACTTGAAAAAGTTCATATTAAAAAAAATACTTACCTACAATCAAATCTTCATGAGATCTCCTAGCCACCAGTCAGACCGGATTTGCTTATGATTATTCTCATGAGTTAGAGCTTGTTCACGAGAACTAGAAGTGGGACTAATCTAGAAGTAGGCATCAGATCTAATGTAAAAACAGGATGCTGATCTCAGGGAAATAAATGTCCTCTTCTAAAACTGAGTTATACATATTTTCTGAGCCAAAATATAAAATAATAATATTGGAATGGCTCTGTGACAGTGTACCCCATAAGGCTTTATGGGGGGGGTGCTTATAAATGTATGTATGACATAACCGGAATATGTTTTGTGCTGCCTGTGCCATGTAATACATCTCCGTAAAGGTTATGGTTTACTATATCTATTCATCCTATTTGTACATGTATATCATTTTCTACTTGAGGTTAAGAATATGGGCTGTATGCTGGCTTGGTTTCTAAGTAAGCTTTGTGAGGCATTTGGTCAGCTTCTTTAGGAAGGAATTCGCCAGGTTAAGTACCTGATCAGGAAACACTTGGGGAACAATGCATCTTGGAATGCTCCAATCCACATAAGAAGTCTTCCTGGAGACATGCAAGATACCATGTGGACAATGGCTTCAGCCTGTAAAGACTAAGGCTATGTCTACACTACAGAATTAGGTCGGATTTATAGAAGCCGGTTTTATAGAAACCGGTTGTATGCAGCCGATTGTGTGTGTCCCCACCTAAAATGCTCTAAGTGCATGAAGTCGGCGGACCGCGTCCACAGTACCGAGGCTAGCGTCGACTTCCGGCGCATTGCACTATGGTACCTATCCCACAGTTCCCGGAGCCTCCGGCGCCCATTGGAATTATGGGTTGAGATCGCAATGCCCGGATGATGCAAAGCAGTGCCGCGAGGGGTTCTGGGTACATTGCGTCAGGCCCCTCCCCCGCCGTCACAGCAACGGCAGACAATAGATTCGCGCCTTTTTACCTGGGTTACCTGTGCAGACAACATACCACGCCAAGCATTGAGCCCGCTCAGCTCAGCTCACCGTCACCATATCTCTTCCGGGTGCTGGCAAACGTGGGACTGCATTGCTAAACAGCAGCAGCAGCTTACTGCCTTTTGGCGGTAGACGGTGCAGCATGACTGGTAGCCTTCATTGGCGATCTGGGTGCAGGCAGCTGTGGGGCTGGCAGCCGTGGTGCTGCATTGCACCAGCCCCTTGCCTTTTGGTAGAAGATGGTTTATTACGACTGGTATCCGTCGTCGTCGTACTGCAGCGGCTGTCAATCATGGGCACCCGGGCAGACAATGATGGTTATCAGTCATAGTATGCTATTTTCTGCCAAGTGCCCAGTATTGTCTGCTAAGCACCCAGAAGAGGCCGATGGCGATCTGGGTGCTGGCAGACATGGGGCTGGCAGACGTGGGGCTAGATTGCTACACAGCAGCAACCCCTTGCCTTTTGGGCAGTAGATAGCATATTATGATTGGTATCCGTCGTTGTCATATTGCAGTGGGTATCAGATGGTGCAATAGACCTGAAGGCTAACTGCCAAGCGCCCAGTATTTGCTGCCAAGCACCCAGAAAATGCCAAGGGCTATCAGTCATGCTGCACCGTCGTCTTAAGATGTAAAAAATAGATTTATTCTCCATTCATTTGCTTCCCCCCTCCCTCCTGCTAAACCCAGGCTTTTGAGTTCAATCTTTGGGGGGGGGGCATTCTGTGTGACAGTTGTTTGTGTTTCTCCCTGATGCAAAGCCACCTTTCTTGATTTTAATTCCCTGTACCTGTACGCGGTGTCACTCACCCCTCCCTCCCTCTCTCCCTCCCTCCCTTCTTCCCCTGGTCCGTCAGATACTACTTTCGCGCCTTTTTTCAGACCAGACGCCATAGCCAGCACTGGGATCATGGAGCCCGCTCAGATCACCGCGGCAATTCTGAGCACTATGAACACCACGCGCATTGTCCTGGAAAACATGCAGAGCCTCCTGGACATGCCAAAGCCAAACCAGGACCAGCTGAGGAGGAGGCGATTGCAGCGCGGCGACGATAGTGATGAGGAAATTGACATGGACCTCTCACAAGGCACAGGCCCCAGCAATGTGGAAATCTTGGTGTTACTGGGGCAGGTTCATGCCGTGGACCGCCGATTCTGGGCCCGGGAAACAAGCACAGAGTGGTGGGACCGCATCGTGTTGCAGGTCTGGGACGATGCCCAGTGGCTGCGAAACTTTCGCATGCGTAAGGGCACTTTCATGGAACTTTGTGACTTGCTTTCCCCTGCCCTGAAGCGCCAGAATACCAGGATGAGAGCAGCCCTCACAGTGGAGAAGCGAGTGGCGATAGCCCTGTGGAAGCTTGCAACGCCAGACAGCTACCGGTCAGTCGGGAATCAATTTGGAGTGGGCAAATCTACTGTGGGGGCTGCTGTGATCCAAGTTGCCAGGGCAATGAGAGACCTGGTGATATCAAGGGTAGTGACTCTGGGAAACGTGCAGACCATAGTGGATGGCTTTGCTGCAATGGGATTCCCAAACTGTGGTGGGGCCATAGACGGAACCCATATCCCTATCTTGGCACCGGCGCACCAAGCCGCCGACTACATAAACCGCAAGGGGTACTTTTCAATGCTGCTGCAAGCCCTGGTGGATCACAAGGGACGTTTCACCGACATCAACGTGGGCTGGCCGGGAAGGGTACATGATGCTCGCGTCTTCAGGCAGTCTCTTCTGTTTCGAAAGCTGGAGGAAGGGACTTTCTTCCCGGACCAGAAAATAACCATTGGGGATGTTGAAATGCCTATCGTGATCCTTGGGGACCCAGCCTACCCCTTAATGCCATGGCTCATGAAGCCGTACACAGGCAGCCTGGACAGTAGTCAGGACCTGTTCAACTACAGGCTGAGCAAGTGCCGAATGGTGGTGGAATGTGCATTTGGCCGTTTAAAAGCGCGCTGGCGCAGCTTACTGACTCGCTCAGACCTTAGCGAAAAGAATCTCCCCATTGTTATTGCTGCTTGCTGTGCGCTCCACAATATATGTGAAAGTAAGGGGGAGACATTTATGGCGGGGTGGGAGGTTGAGGCAAATCGCCTGGCCGCTGATTACGCGCAGCCAGACACCAGGGCGGTTAGAGGAGCACAGCAGGGCGCGGTGCGCATCAGAGAAGCGTTGAAAACCAGTTTTGTGACTGGCCAGGCTACGGAGTGAAACTTCTGTTTGTTGCTCCTTGATGAACCCTCTGCCCCTCCCCCACCACCCTGTTAACTCTACTTCCCTGCAAACCAACCACCCCACCCTCCCCTACTACCCTCCCCCCTTCGAGCACCACTTGCAGAGGCAATAAAGTCATTGTTGCTTCACATTCATGCATTCTTTATTAATTCAGCACACAACTAGGGGGATAATTGGAAAGGTAGCCCGGGATGGGTGGGGGAGGAGGGAAGGAAAAGGACACACTCCAATTTAAAACTTTAAAACTTATTGCTATGGAAATCATCTAGGGTGGAGTGAGTGGGTGGCCGAAGGCCCCCGCACCGTGTTCTTGGGCGTCTCGGTGAGGAGGCAATGGGACTTGGGGAGGAGGGCTGCTGGTTACAGAGGGGCTGTAGCGGCGTTCTCTGCTCCTGCTGCCTTTCCTGCAGCTCAACCATACGCAGGAGCATATCACTTTGATGCTCCAGCAGCCGGAGCATCGACTCTTGCTTTCTGATTACAAGTTGACGCCACCTCTCCTCTTCAGCCCGCGTTTCAGCACGCAACTTCTCCTCTTCAGCCCGCGATTCAGCACGCCACCTCTCCTCTCGCTCATATTGGGCTTTTTTAAAATCAGTCATTGACTGCCTCCACGCATTCAGCTGTGCTCTGTCAGCGTGGGAGGCAGTCTGAAGTTCAGTAAACATTTCGTCACGCGTCCTTCGCTTCCTTCTTCGAATATTCACTAGCCTCTGCGAAGGAGTAAGATTTGCAGCTGGTGGAGAAGGGAGAGGTTGTTAAAAAAGATACATTTTAGAGAACAATGGGTAGACTCTTTCACGTTAGATTTTGCTGTTCACAACATCACACAGCACATGTGCTTTCGTTACAAGGTCGCATTTTTCCTCCTATATTGAGAGTCTCCTGGTTTGGTGTGAGAGATCACTCACGCAGTGCCAGGACACAGATTTCAGCTTGCAGGCAGCCATGGTAAGACATATAGTCTTTGGGCTTTTTTAACCTTCTTAACATGTGGGGATGGTTTCAAACAGTTCTGCCCTCATTTCCCATACCAAGCACCCGTGCCATTTAAAATGGGTTTGCAATGTAAAAGGAGGGGCTGCGATTTCAGGTTTAACATGCAGCACAAACCCAACTAACTCCCCTCCCCCTCACACCCAATTCTCTGGGATGGTCACTTCACCCCTCCCCCCCACCGCGTGGTTAACAGCGGGGAATATTTCTGTTCAGCAGACCAGGAAGGGGCACCTCTGAATGTCCCCTTAATAAAATTGCCCCATTTTAACCAGGTGACCATGAATGATATCACTCTCCTGAGGATAACAAAGAGCGATAAGGAATGGATGTTGTCTGCATGCCAGCAAACACCGGGACCATACGCTGCCATGCTTTGTTATACAATGATTCCAGACTACGTGCTACTGGCCTGGCGTGGTAAAGTGTCCTACCATGGCGGACGGGATAAGGCAGCCCTCCCCAGAAACCTTTTGCAAAGGCTTTGGGAGTACATGAAGGAGAGCTTTCTGGAGATGTCCCTGGAGGATTTCCGCTCCATCCCCATACACGTTAACAGACTTTTCCAGTAGCTGTACTGGCCGCGATTGCCAGGGCAAATTAATCATTAATCATTAAACACGCTTGTTTTTAAACCATGTGTAATTTTTGCAAAGGTACACTCACCAGAGGTCCCCTGTGTGCCCTCAGGGTCTTGGGTCAGTTCGGGGGTTACTGTTTCCAGGTCCAGGGTGACAAACATATCCTGGCTGTTGGGGTAACTGGTTTCTCCGCTTCCTTGCTGCTGTGAGCTATCTATGTTCTCTCCATCCTCATCTTCCTCGTCCGCCGAACCCGCTTCCCCGTTTGCAGAGAGGGACTCATAGAACACGCTTGGGCTAGTGGTGGCTGCACGCCCTAGAATGGCATGCAGCTCCGCGTAGTAGCGGCATGTTTGCGGCTCTGCCCCGGACCTTCCGTTTGCGTCTCTGACTTTGTGGTAGGCTTGCCTTAGCTCCTTAATTTTCACACGGCACTGCCGCGCGTCCCTGTTATGGCCTCTGTCCTTCATGGCCTTGGAGATCTTTTCTAATGTTTTGCCGTTTCTTTTACTGTTTCGGAGTTCGGCGAGCACTGCTTCATCTCCCCAGATGGCGATCAGATCCTGTACCTCCCGTTCGGTCCAGGCTGGAGCTCTTCTGCGATCCTGGGACTGGGACTGGGACTCCATCATGGTTACCTGTGCTGATGGGCTCTGCATGGTCACCTGTGCTCTCCACGCTGAGCAAACAGGAAATGAAATTCAAACGTTCGCGGGGCTTTTCCTGTCTACCTGGCCAGTGCATCTGAGATGAGAGTGCTGTCCAGAGCGGTCACAATGAAGCACTGTGGGATAGCTCCCGGAGGCCAGTAATGTCGAATTCCGTCCACACTAACCCAATTCCGACCCCCTAAGGCCGATTTTGTCGCTAATCCCCTTGTCGAGGTGGTGTTAGGAAACTGGTTTAAAGGGCCCTTTAAGTCGACAGAAAGGGCTTCGTAGTGTAAACGTGTCCAGGCTTAAGTCGATTTAACGCGGCTAAAGTCGACCTAAACTCGTAGTGTAGACCAGGCCTGAGTCATGCAGGGACATGTGACTTGCCCAGGTGACTCCAGAACTCCATCTTGGAGCTGGACTTTGCATAGGAGGGAGGAGGGGGGTCTCCACCCACAATAGAGAGTCTATTTAAACCTGGGGGAGACCCCTCCATTTTGTCTTCAGCTGGCTAAAGAAGGAGCCTCTCCACCCCACCCCACCCCACCCCCAGGATACTGGAAGGAGACCGAAACAAAGGACAGTAACTACAGGGGGTGTGAGTGATTGCTGGACCCAGGCTAAAAGGAGATTAGCCTGTAAAAGAGAGTGCTCTGGAACTGGTGAGGAAATCATCTGTATTTAGTTTGATTAGACATAGATTTGCGCATTTTATTTTATTTTGCTTGGTGACTTACTTTGTTCTGTCTGTTACTACTTTGAACCACTTAAATCCTACTGTCTGTATTTAATAAAATCACTTTTTATTTAGTAATTTACTCAGAGTATGTATTAATACCTGAGGGAGCAAACAACTGTGCATATCTCTCTATCAGTGTTATAGAGGGCGAACAATTTATGAGTTTGCCCTGCATAAGCTTTATGCAGGGTAAAACGGATTTATCTGGGTTTAGACCCCATTGGGAGTTGGGCATCTGAGTGCTAGAGACAAGCACATTTCTGGGAGCTGTTTTCAAATAAACTTGCAGCTTTGGGACAAGTGATTCAGACCCTGGGTCTGTGTCTGGAGCCAGACTGGAGTGTCTCGCTCAGCAAGACAGGGTGCTGGAGTCCTGAGCTGGCAGGGAAAACAGAAGCAGGGGTAGTCTAGGCACATCGGGTGGCAGCTCCCAAGGGGGTTTCTGTGATCCAACCCGTCACAGTTACCAGTTTCCATGTTTCCAGACCCTGAAACTTGAAAAAGTTAATATTTAAAAAAAATACTTACCTACAATCAAATCTTCATGAGATCTCCGAGCCACCAGTCAGACCGGATTTGCTTATGATTATTCTCATGAGTTAGAGCTTGTTCACGAGAACTAGAAGTGGGACTAATCTAGAAGTAGGCATCAGATCTAATGTAAAAACAGGATGCTGATCTCAGGGAAATAAATTTCCTCTTCTAAAACTGAGTTATACATATTTTCTGAGCCAAAATATAAAATAATAATATTGGAATGGCTCACACTAAATGAAGAAAACACAAGGAAGTATAGGTCTCTGCCAGGAATTTACAGTGGCTGGATCTCACCTCTGATGTAACAAGAGAACTCTTACCTTTGGGAAGCTAATTTTCCCTTGTAAAACTGGGATATAAGTGGGTGAGCCAAAATGTAAAATAATAGTGAGACAGTTCCCACTAACTGGGAGAATTACAGAAGGTTGTGTTGCCAGGGTCAGACAGATATGGAGGCTAGGAGAACATGTTTTATTTCTAACTTTTATAGCTGGAATTGAGAGCTCATGTTATCTGCAACCACTCATTTGCTAATTCTTTGAGAACAAGCTAAAGAAGGCTTCTGCTAATCTAGACATGTATTGGTTTCAGTGAATTAGAGAAACAGGAGAGACACCGTGGCCTAGATGTACAAAAGGAGTTAGATGTCTAAGTCCTTGATTTAGGTGCATAAGTCCCAGTTTTGGCACCACTGCAATGCACTACTCCCACCCTGCCTAACCCTGCAAGTGTGTGAACCTAGTAGGTGCCTAAATTTCTACTATAAAAGTTCCTTAGAAGCCTAAGTTTTCTCTGTCAAAGGTCTCTAGACATCTGAGTTTCTGCCTCTGGGTATGTATAGCGCTGCCTCGTACATATAGCATGTGTAGATGCTTATCCTTTACGTAAACCCCAAAGCGGTTCACAAAACGGGGGAAGATAGGCATTCTCCCACCTAACTCAGGAGTGGAGCCTGATCTGGTAGGTGCTCTTAGAGTTGGCCTAAATGATAGGTTCCCATTCAAAGTCTGGCCAGAGGAGGTGGTTGTGTATAGCCACCCCCTACCTCCCCAATACTCTTCGCACACAATGTGACCAAGGTTTAATTCCCCTCTCAGGCAGAATGGAAGAAAGATAGGATTTGAACAGGGTGAGTGCTCTAACCACAGAGCTATGGGATATTCTAATGTGGGTTCCTTCATTCTCTCCTGTTGAAACTGTTCCACTTGGTATAAATAATTAGTCATTGGAGAAGTACTGGACCCAGGGTCTCCCATATGGGTACCCAAACCACCAGGCTACAGAGTCACACTCCTATACTCGTTCTCTTTCTCTCTGGCCCAATGACACTTTAATTATTTATACCAAGTGGAACAGCTTCAATTGGAGAGACTGAGAGTCACTGGGACACAGAGTGAGACTATCCCACAGCTCAGTGGTTAGATCATTCTTCTAAGTGATGGGAGTCTCAAATCCTCTCTCCTTCTCTGCATGTGGTGGGGCATTGAACCTGGGCTCCCACATCCCAGGCAAATGTTCTACCCTCTGGGATAAAAGTTGTAATGTGGGCAATGGCACCACCACCTCCTCCTTTGGCCATTTTGTGTGGAGTTAGGAGCCTGCATAACTCATTCCCACAGGAAACACCATAGGTGCCTAAGCTCCCTGATTCCAGGAAAGGTGTTCCCAGCTGTGAATCGCTAGCAGAGATAGGAGCCTCCCTGCAGCCCAGCCTTAGCAACTATCTCCACAAGAGGGGCAGAGCTTATCACACTCCTCTCTCATATGCATCTCCCATTGACTAACTTAAGTGGCTCTCCACCTAGTGTGCTGGCTTTTGTGAATGGCAGTTAAGGGTCCAGTCTCTCCCCATTCATTGTATAACGAGTCTTGGTGCCTAACTCAGGTTTTGTGAATCACAGTGTTGTTCCTGTTATTCTCAAGGCACCTAAAAGTTAGGTATTATGATGCATTTCTCACAATGTCTAAGTGCCTTTGTGAATCTAGGCCTCTGTGACTTGCCCTATGTACACCCAAAATACACTGAAGATAGAGCCTAATATTCTCACTTTGTGTTCTTCTAACAAAAGGGCCTGGCTGCTCCTGTTGAACAGTTTGTATAACTCTTTAGTCCAGAGCGTATATTGTACCATTGGATGGCTATTAGATAGATAGATCGAGTAGGTAGGCTGACAATCTACAATATCCAAAATACATCCCTATCCATAAAAAAAAAATTAGCATGAAATGAATATGACTTTATAGAAAAAAAGTGAATGGCATTGAATATTCATTGTTCTCATTTGTATGGGTTCTAATATATTAATCAAAACCATAATTATATGCCCCATAATTAACTTCATCATAAAAATAAAGCTTGCTTGATCTTTTTTTTTTTTTTAACCTGACTTATTCCATTGCCCGAGGACTTTTCACCCTTAACAAAATACCTTATGAAAGGCACAGGTGTGTAGAATAATTAAAATGTGATACTAAATGGACTTAAGAGATTGAACCATGACAGAACAGCAGTGAATATTAATGAAGATTCAGTACAAGGGAAGGTTTGTAAAAAGAATGTTCTTTTAAGCAGCAACTGGCATGCATGATCAAATGCCACCTTTTTGACTAGGAAATCTAGAACTTATTTCACCTGTTTAAGTAATCATTGCTTGATAAAGCCAGAAAGTCAAAGATGACTCATAAGACCTATAGATTTTTCAAAAATCTGAAAATGAAGTCCCCATCTCAAAAAACACAGATGACTTATAAGTAGTTTTGATTTAAATAACAATACTGTCCCACTTCCAGAAACTTTAGTAATCATGTGGTCGGGTCACTGTCTAGTCTAAGACAATCGCTATGTTCATAGAATCATAGAAGATTAGGGTTAGATGAGACCTCACTTGTCCAACCCCATGCTCAAAGCAGGACCAACCTCAACTAGGGTGACCAGATGTACCGTTTTTAAAGGGACAGTCCCGTTTTTTAGGACTTTTTCCTTATATAGGTACCTATTACCCTCCACTCTCTGTCCCGTTTTTTCACAGTTGCTATCTGGTAACCCTAACCCCAACTAAATCATCCCAGCCAGGGCTTTGTCAAGCTGGGCCTTAAAAACCTCTAAGGATCGAGATTCCAGCACCTCCCTAGGTAACCCATTCCAGTTTTTTTAATAAAAAAAATCATTTTTCAGTTAGGTATTTTAGTTCTTAAATTACAATTCTGGGGTTTTGGGTTTTGGAATTACAAACCCAAACATTTTTATTTGAAATGTTCTGGGTTTCAAAAACTCTCCCCATATTTGAGCATGCAAGCATTAACTTAAAATTGACTTTCTGTGAAAATTTGTGCTAGAAAATCTCCTTTGGTTCAAATGGTCATAGAAGCTATATGCAGAAGAAGAAGATTAGACAAAGGTTCACAGAATTGTTTTTACAATATATGTCTAATTCTAGCTTACATTAGAATGAAAATATTCCAGATGAGGAAACTTTGCTGTTGGTGACAGACCAAGGTATAGTAAAGTCCGGGGTCCAAATTCATGGTAAAAATTATAGTCTTAGGAATAAAGAATCACATATTACTTTGTACCACTCTTCTTCTCACCCCTGTTGTATCTTTCCCTGTCTTCATCAAAACATTTTCATGAGGAACAAAGCTTTAAGTTCTCAAGCATTTTGTGAAAGACAGAAGTGTACTACTTTGACCTTGTCAGTTTTCTATAACTTGATTGGCTGGCTATTCATACCCTTTCCTTCTATCACCCTGACAGACTTTAAAAAGGAATAAAATTGTCAGCCAACTAAAATACTGAATATTTAAAAGGTTAATGCAGTACAGAAGTGCATAATGTATTGTACATGAAAAGTTTAATGTCTTATTCTCAGAACAAGGATTATAAGAAGGACAGAGAATGACAGAAAATTAATCAGTCCTCTTGATAATGCTTGTAATAAGGAGAAGAATAGATATTAAAAACATAACACTTTCTAATCACAAATTTAAGATTGCAATACAGAGTTTCCCTTGGATGCTGAAGGAATGGTCATGCCAAATGAAAGGTAGTATGTTTCAATTATCTGGGCTCAGAAATAGCCAAGAGGCTGTTCCAAAGAAATTGGAAGACTAGGAATGACCCATTTAGTCATGCCTCCCTTACAAAAAAATGGTGGGATCTAAAAATGCATGATAGTTCAATTGGTACAAAGCTTATTTGTTCCATAGCTACTTATGGCTGTGAACCATGGGGAGTTAATACTGCTGACAAGAAGAAAACAGAAGCCTTTGAACTGTGGTGCTGGCAAAGACTCGTGTGTGGCAAAGACTCTTGTGTATCTCCTGTATAGAAAAGAAGGCAATTGCTTATGTTAGAAATATTATTAGAGAGAAACAGACCCTTCTGTCAGAAATCAACAGGAGCAAACTTGTGCACTTTGATTGCATCAGGTGTAGAGATGGAAATAACCCTGAGCAAGTTATCACGGAAGGACTGGTGGTGGGTCACTGTAGCAGGAGACAACCAGTGAGGAGATGGATACAGAGTGTGTGGCAGATCACTGGGAGACCAGTGGCTGAGTGCTCAAAGCTAGCAACAGATTGAGAGGCTTCCAAAAATTCTGTTATAATGTCACCATCATTCAGACATGAATAAATTGATTTTAGTTATGTACAAAAGAGACCTAAAACGTGGGGGGGGAAATCACCTTTTTGGATTACATAACAAATCCAAAACTGTGATTAAATTTGTTGAAATATTCATCACAATTCAAGAGTCATTCAGAGATCTGGGTTAGATTGTGGTGGTTTTTTTGCAGAAACTTCTCATCTACCATGTTATTCTATAACTATCCACAGTGGTGTTTCTTCAGTTTTCCTCAGACGAATCTGATACAATCTACAGAATATCAGAGTAGATGGACTGTTGGTTTAATCTTCTATAGTAATTCTTATATCACTGTTTGTAAATCGGAATAGAATTAAAGGTTCTGGAGAGACGTGTATTGGCTGAGGTGTAAGCAATATGAAATTCAATGTGTTTACCTAGAATCCCCCCCCAAAAAACAGTTAAAACCTGGCCAGTTTGACTGAGTTTTACTGTCAGGGTTTGGATGTATTTGAACCAACATATGTGGTCCAAATTCAGCCTTGGTGTATACGGATGTAAATACATTGACTTCAGTAAAGTTGCACCAACGTATGCCTGGAGCTTAATTTGTTAATAGAAATATGGATTTTTTTTCCCTACTAGTTCATCATTTTTCCATTATATTCATTTCCTCTGTAAGAGTCAAGGATTGCTGGGTTTTATATTCTGACCAGCAGAGTTAAGACACAGTCAAAACTGAACCCATTTTACACACTCCTTTGCTTAAGCCTAGTTTCATGAATTCCAAAGTAAGAGAAACTCCATTTCTGAAACACTAATGACAATAGTAAAGGAAAAATCCTCCCCCTTATAACTAACTAACTGAACTTCTTGTGTAAAGAAAAATGTGCTTAATGCAAAAATCTGATGGGAATGTCCTTGGACTTGTACAAAGAACTGAATGAAACCATATTACATGTATGAAAAATTAATTTTTCTCCATTCCCTGTATCTCTATCTGAGACTATTTTTCCAGTTAATAAAATACAGGGTGCAGTTGTTACATGACAATTACTTGCAGTGCTCTCCTCCCAAAAGAAGATAGAGCAGAAAATAGACCATATATCTAGTGATGTTTAACAAAGGGGATATGGAACTGCAGGATGCAGTTTGGAAATATAGGGCGATATTCTAAGCTGGTATAAATGAAGTCAATAGAACTGTTTCCATTTAATCCTTCTGAGGATCTGGACTATGTATTATTAAGTTAAGATGTTCCCTCTTGGTGTGCAGAACTCGGAGACAAATCCTGTAAAATGAGGTTTAACTGAAGATGGCATATTTCTGCTTTGCTCTTAAACGTCTGAGATGACTTAAAAGCCATCTATCCCTGTACACTGTTCCAGACAATACAAACAAGTTACTTGACTTCCTGTATGAACTAGTCATAACTGTGTGCAACTTTCCAGCCCTCATGAGATTTAAGGAATGCAAATTTATTTTCTTCTCATTCCTAAGAGAAATGTAGAAAGACTCTCTTAATTTTTTCCCTAAATGTTCTTATGGTGAAAATGTAAATTCTTAAGGAATCATCTCCCAAATCCTTATCTAAGTCTTCTGGTAAGAATCCCAGCTCTTAAGGTACTTTCCATCTCTCTCTTTGAAAGCTCTTCAAGCTTCTATTAAAGTTCTGAAAAACAAAACAAGTATCTGAATACAATAAAATACAGAACTATAAAGAGAAGGATTTTCTGTAGAGAGAACTGATTCCTAAACCCTAACAAGGGATCACTTTTTAAGAGTTTCCTGCTTTTGTCAATATTCCATGTTTAGCAGCTAGGACACTGCTGCTGTTTAAGAGTAGAAATAAATGTTATTTGTAGAGCACTTTTTGTTTTCAAAACCTTTTACAAATGTTAACTAGTTAATTACATCGAGATGAAAGATGGGTCCCTGATGGATCAAGTCCTCCCTGAACCAACTTCTCCATGGCCACCTAGAAACTATCCCCAGCATCCTAGATTCAAGCTTCTGTAACATCCTTATTACTAGTGGCCTAGAAAGGAAATATACATTATGTACCAATCCCAGTTCTGGGAATATTTATCCATCAGAGTCCAAATCACCTTTTATTGGCTCACCAAATTCCATCTTTTGGTTGTGTATCTGGTAAATAAACTACACGATGGCATCTGCCAACACTGACTGAATAGCTGAAACTCCTTGGAATTCCCAACCTTTAAATAAAGCTGAAATCACTATCGTTGGGTTAGGTAGTGGAGCCTCAGGACAGGACCAGGCATCACTTTCCAAGGAACTGGAGACTTGCTCAAGTACACTTCAGGGCTCTTGGACTATTCTATCCACATGCACAAAACTGCCAGTGCTTATAGCAGATGAGGAAAGGGCAAGTGACATGGGATATATACCTACTCGATGTTCACACCAGAAGGTGGGAAACCACATTAATGGACTACTGCCAAAGTTACTGTGGGGGGAGGTTTTTTAAAAATCATTCATATAGTTAGATTGTTGCTGTCTTCTCCCAAGTTGATGCTGTGTCCCCCTTTATCCCTAACAAATATTTTTCTTATTTCATACATAGACTCTGTGCTTGTGAGTGGGGAAGTATTATCTGTTAAGAGCACCTAAGGGAAGGTATTTAATGATCCAAGAAATTCTGTGTGGAGACTCAAGCTGGTGGTGTTTGTTAGTTTTAAAAGGGACCCCATGCTATTCGAACTCAGCTCTTGTTGCCACTGACAACACCTGGGGGGTCCTCAAGCAGTGTAGTCAATTAAGTATGATATGGTACCCATGGAATACAATGCAGCCTAACAGTGTGGTCATTGATACTAATTTCTTTAACTCCTGCTAAATTCTTCCACTTTCTTTCAAATTAATGTTACAGAACTAGGATTTGGGGGGAGGGATAGCTCAGTGGTTTGAGCATTGGCCTGCTAAACCCAGGGTTGTGAGTTCAATCCTTGAGGGGGCCACTTAGGGATTTGGGGCAAAAATCAGTACTTGGTCCTGCTAGTGAAGGCAGGGGGCTGGACTCGATGACCTTTCAAGGTCCCTTCCAGTTCTAGGAGATGGGATATCTCCATTAATTTATTATTATTATTATCACCTGCCCAAGCCTGTGCAGTTGCATTTAGAAGAAGGTCTTAGCAAGAAACAAACAGAACATTTTGAAGTTCACTGATCATAAATCTATATATAGACCCTCCTGCTGAATCACTAATAATCACTTACATCTCTGGCACAATCTAAAAACAGGGAGATGTGAGTCAATCAGACCTCAATCAGCTAGACTATGCAAATAGACATAATTGATGCTAATGAGTTTTGAGGATAATAAGCGATACCTAGCTCAGTAACACACATGTTACAATACACTCAGTATGGCAAAACATTGAAATCATCATTAGAGTTGCATTTCACATAAACACAAATATTCCATCTATAGAGTATATATAAACAGCAATACATTGAACAGATTTGATCTCTTAGCATTGCACTTTTCCAGCTTTTTATTCATCAATTATTTTATACGGTATGTTAAATTTTTCTCAAAGCTTCAGTCGCACTGCTAATTTATACACCCATCATAACACTGAACAGGGTGGTGGAAGCAGAGTTTTTAGCTTTTATAATAAACTGAGTTCATATAACAAAGCTTGACCTACAGTACCCAGTGGGGTGTGTGCTTATCGTTGTCAGTTTCTCTTTTGTTTGAACCAAAATGAGAACTGCAGGAACTCAGAATTCTACCTTCACTTTAATTAATCTCAGCAAATTTTCTGCTGTGAGCCTGAAGCAGAAAGGAGGCACTAAAAATCAAGGCCTGTTGTGACTTTGAAGGCTTCAGGCGTTTCACAAATTACCCCTCCTTCACCTTCAAACAAACAACATAAGCCTCCTTAACCCCGGGAGATTCCCTTTTAAATCTGATTTCTAATTTAAGAAACTTCGGTGGAGCTTTGGATGAAAAGCTTATATATTGTGGAGATAGCCTGAGCTTTTACCTGTCTTACACTTCCAAAACTTGTACAAGCTGAGACCTTTTGATTTTTTGACAGGACTACTTCTGCACCCTGATCATCATATTAAAAAAAACTGGTCATTTTCTTATTTTCTGGGACAATTTATGAGGTTTGGATCCTTTGAGAAATGAAACAAATTATAACAATTTACAGAACCCCCATCTGTAAAAGCTTTCAGTGTGACAGAATTGGACAAGGTAATGTTCCAAATATTTTGTTACAATTTCACCAATGAGCCAGATTCTCCCCGATGTAGACTCCACACTCTATTTGGACACCTAAATAGCTACAACAGCGAAAAAATGCTCACCATCTGTGGCTGGCTGGAAGACTATGCCTGTTCCTATCTAAAGCAGAGCTGGCACAGCCCTCCATGCAGTTACAACTAGAGCTGGATGAGAACAGTTTTCCCATCCGAGTACAATTTTTGAGATTTCAAAAATATTTACTCTCCTGCTTTGAGATGGAACCCAGATCTTTTCAAGCCTGGAGAGAAAGCAAGAGACCATGTAATAGCTAATAGTCCAGAGGTTATGGCAGTGGACTCATATGGGGGCAGCCCAGTTTCAAATAAAAGCTCCAACCTAGGCAGAACAGGGACTTGAAACTGGCTCTCCCAATTTCATGAGTTCCCTAACCACTGGGTAATAAGAACAGGAGTACTTGTGGCACCTTAGAGACTAACAAATTTATTTGAGCATAAGCTTTCGTGGGCTACAGCCTACTTCATCAGATGCATACTAGTCTTGAAGGTGCCACAAGTACTCCTGTTCTTTTTGCGGATACAGACTAACAGGGCTGCTACTCTGAAACACTGGGTAATAGACACAGTCTCTCTCTCTCTGGCCCAAGGAATATTTAATTATTTATATAAAGTACTACAAGAACAATTGATTTACTCTATGGTCCGGTAGTTAGGGCATTCAAATGAGATGTGGGAGAGCCAGGTTCAGGTCTCTCTGGTACCCAGGGTTTTCCGAACCCAAAGAATTGTTAACTTGACTATTTCACTGCAGATGATGTCAGGAATAAATCAATTGGAACACAGCAATTCTGTCTGATGAAAGATTAATACAAGTAAGTGAGCCCTTATCTAAAACTGCAACGTATTAGATTTAAGCACACTCACACATAATTTATACATAATTTACAGCAGGTCCATGATGTCCAGTCGCTTCCCCACTGGGGAGTAAGGTATCAGGAAAAAATCTCTCAGGATGGCTTCAGGGAACTGCTCTAAAGTACACTCTATTATCTAGTCTTTTATAACTAGCTTTTACAAAACACACAACTCATAATGACCCTACTGGGTCATCGCGTCTTCTAACTTTAATAAACTACTTATCAACAAACATTCCTAACAATCTTAGTCATAAGAAGCTTCTATGTCAAAGGTGCCCAAATTCAAGGTTTTTACCCACTTATTTTCTTTCAATCTCAAATTGTTGACTCTTTTTCTCCCCGCCTCCCATTCTGATTAGCAGAAACTGCAAGCCTATGACCTTGCCTCCAGAAGCCCAGTTTATTCCAATTAACCCTTAACTAGGTAGTGGTCTATTTTATTAATTCATGGTGGCTGGATGCACACAATATGGTTGCAGTTAGCTTAATCAAAATCTGGAATACACCCCCTCCCCTCAAATGTGGAATAACATCTGCTCTATCCAATTTGGAGCAGGGGTTTAAATCTAGGTCTTGCAAATCCCAGGTGAGTGCCTCAACCACTGGGCTCTATTGGCTATTATGGGTCTCTCTAGTTTTGACCAGAAATTCCATCCTGGACCTGAGAAATCTTCTTGATGAAAGTTTTGTTAAAACCGATACCTTTAAACAAAAAGTTTCGGTTCTGCCAAAAAAAACCCTATTTCATCAAAAACTTCCCAATCATCTCTACTTATAAGAATTAGACCAATTGTTATGTCCTGAGGAAGGCCTAGCTTATTCAGAATGCAGTAGCACAGCTGCTCAAAAATACAGGTCACAGGGAACACATCCCCACCCAGTATGCAGTTCTATGCATCAGGTCCCTATCTAATTCAAGGTTACAGTCTTGAGGTTTTTCTTATGTTTCTAAAATCTCATGATTTCAGCTGCACCTGCAGGGATCAAGAAAGGATTCCCCCCATGTCTTCTGTTTCTTGTTCTTCTTCCTTTTGAAGAATCAAGGATGGTCATAGCTGGAGATGGGACTTTGGACAGGGAAGGGCAGGTCACCGAGGGTATGTCTACACTATGCGCCCTTTACAGGGCCATATAGAATACATACACTGCATGTCCCCCAGCATGGGTATAAATAGCCACGTAGAAGGTGAGGCACTACTTAGGCGAGTAAAGATGTGCCTGAACTCTGTGGGTATGTACCCTATACGACTCTCTATGTACCCAAAGAGTGCCTCCCCTGTGTATGGTGCTATTTTTAGCAATGTAGTATCCTGCTTCCAGAGTCTTTCCTCCACCGCTCCAGCAGTGCAGAAAGGCTCCAGAAGCAGGGAGCTGCCGGAGCCTTTCCCCGCTGCAGTGAAAGACTCCAGTAGTGGGGAATGGCTGCGGCACGAGGAACCTTTCCCGCTGCTTCCCCCCATCAGACCCTTACACTGCCATGCATAGCTACACACAGCAGTGTGGATGAAGCTTCATTTTAACCGCAATGTGTAGCTACACATACCCAGTGGTGTATAGTGTAGATGTAGCCTGAGGTGGTACCAAGCATTCACTCTCTCAGGTGCTTGAGTGGCTGGTTCTTGCTCTCATGCTCAGGATCTAACTGATTGTCATAGGTGGGGTCGGGAAGGAATTTCCCCCCAGGTCAGACTGGCAGTGACCTTTGGGGTTTTTCACTTTCCTCTGTAGTGTGTGAGTGAGAGTCACCTGCCAGGATTATCTGGGTATATCTCAATAATTTTCCTGCCACTGTGGGGGCCACAAGAACTGACACACTTCAGCCCCTCCTATTCTCTGCATGTGACACATAATAGTCTAGTTCCACTTGCTCAGCTTAACATGCATTCAGCCTTTCTTTGCAAATGAAACATGGTGGCAGCATCTGAACTGTGGATTCTCTTAAGTGCAACAGCTGGCCATGTGAGCCATGGAACTTGGTCTGAAGCCCCCTGGAGCCCTGGATTTTGCAGGCACAAACTTAGCCCATGGATAGACCCAGCAGAATGAGGAGTTTCAGCTGTATACAGACCTGGTATGGAGTAGGACAACAACCGCAGGAGAGTAAAACAGTTATTCTACCTTACTGGAGAACAAGGCAGACAGATCTGCAACATTCTGAAGCTCACCACTGCCTCAAGTCTCACAGCAGCCCTAAGAGCCCTCAGGAACTATTGTTCCCAAAAGCAGAATGAAACTGGACTGACAGAGGTTCTTAACTAGAGACCATCTGAAGGGGAGGGGACAGATCCCCTATGCTACAGCCTTCCACATGCTAGCTGCTAAATACAATTTTGGGGACTGACAGATTCCCTAATTCAGGACAGGATAGTCTGTGGCACTTGGGATCACCATCTGCAGGAACAGCTGCTTCAGGAAGGTGTTCTCACATTAGATAGATGCTTAAACATAGGGCATGCAGTGGAAGCTTCAAGAGAAAGGATGAAATCCCTATGAGGCACAACAGCTCCCACCTCCCCCCCGAATTACATGCTGTAAGACAACATCAAAGGAGAGTAGGTGCCCAGGGCTCAAAACTCATAGTGAGATTCATTTACTGTGAGAGACATCATGAGTGGCTAAAGAAGAAGTGCCCCACACTGGATGGCATTACAGGAAATGTGGCAAGTTGAACCATCTTAACAGAGTGTGCAAGCACAGAGGAAGGTCTCAGAAAGACTCAGTCACACTTGTACAAGAGAGGGGTTGCACATCAGATAACACTGAGGACATCATGGCTTTCTTGAGAACATATTATGTTCAAGCTGTTGGGACAGGAAAACAGGGGACAGTACATATCCACAATACATACAACAATGTTAATAGGGAAGCGCCCTGTGATTCCTCAGGGTGAGTTCGACTCAACCCTCCTCAATACAACCAGGAAACACAATTTAATAATGTACAATGAGAGCATAATGCAGCCTATAGGAAAATGTGACCTCACAGTAACTAACCTGAAAAATAACAGATGCTAGCAATGAAAGTTTGTGGTGATGGACAATAAGCAACACAGACCGCACTTCGGGAATACACCCATACAAGCCATGGATCTGATCAGGATGCAGAATCTGAATTTTATAGCTGCAGAGCAAGAAACAAAAGAGGGAAGTTTCATGAACAATTGAGAAAATTTTAAAAACAAATGATATTTTCAAAGGTGACAGATATGACTGCAAGTGGACCCCACAATGGAACCAGTCTGCTTACCAGGAAGGAAAATTCCAGTGGCACTATGTAATCCAGTATGCAAGGAGCTCAAGAGTCTGCAGAGCAGGGGTATTATACCATCTGTAGAGGCTGCTACAGCCAGGGTACACAGCATGGTAGTTTTAAAGAAGCCATCAGGCAAATTACACACCTGTATGGATCAAAAACCACTGAACCAGGCATTGAAAAGATGCCACTACCTACTGCCCACAATTGATAACATCTTGCCAGAACTTTGTAAAGCCAGAATCTTTAGGGTTTGTGATGTAAAGAATGGGTTTTGGCACATAGTTTGGATAAAGAGTCCAGTATGCTGGCAACCTTTGCAACTAGGGTGATCATATGTCGTGTTTTGACCAGGACAGTCCACTTTTTAAGCCCTGTCCCAGATGTCCCAACTTTTTTGGCAAAACTGGGCATTTCTCCCATTTGCTCTTGCCAAATGATGATCAGTTGACAAAATCAAATGGGAAAAATGCCAATTTTGCCAAAAATGTGGGGTGTGGAGGAACATTTGGGGGTGCTAGCAGTGATCCCAGCCCCGCACAGTGGGGCTTGGCAAATTGCAATACCAGGCAGTTCAAGCCAGCCCCTTGCAGGGGATGGGGGAGGGAAATCAAGTGAGCATCTCATCAAGACCTGCTCAGGGTAGGGGGACTGGGGTGAGCAGCTCAGGTCAGCCCCGTGTGGGCTCAGGCAAGCAGCTTAGGCCAGCCCCATGGTCGGGGTAGGGGGGCGACTTGGGTGAGCAGTGATGCCAGCCCCACATGGGGGAGGTGGGGCTCAGGTGACCCCCGTCTGCTGTCCTGTTTTAATTTGTAAAATATGGGCACCCTATTTGCAACTCCATTTGTATGCTATAGATAGCTGTTTATGCCCATGACATAAGACCAACACCAGAGGTGTTCCAGTGAGCCTCATCCAAGTGCTGGAAGGACTGCCTGGAAGTGAAAATAATTGCTGATGATATGCTCATTGTTGGTGAAGGGAGCAATGATACAAAAGCTAAATGAGATTATGACAGAAAAATCTATGCAGAAAAAATGTGACTCAAACAGCATGAGGCAATATACAATGGAGAGCAGTGGGACTGAAAGTAGATCCCAATAAGATCAAGAAAGTCAGACATATGCCAGCTCCACTGGATGTGAAAGGAGTGCAGCATTTCATAGGAACAATACATTTTATGTCCAACTTCCTTCCACACCTGGCTGCAGTATCGGAACCCATACGTCAGCTCAAAAAGCAAAATATTGAGTGGGACTGGGCTGGTCCCCAACAGCGAGCATTTGACATGCTGAAACAAATGATAACAGATGTCCTGGTCCTGAAGTACTACCAGCCAGGAGAGCCACTGGGTGTAGCTCTTTTGCAGAAGAAGCTAGTTGCTTATGCCAGCAGAGCCCTGTCAGAGACTAAACAGGTGTATGCCCAAATAGAAAAAGAGCCTCTGGCTCTGGTATTTGGAGTAGAGTGATTCCATCAGTACATCTGTGACCACAATCAGACTGAAAACCCCTAGAGACAATCATGGCAAAGCCCTTTCTTAGTGCTCCAAAGAGATTGCAGCGCATATTGATGCACTTCCAGTGCTATCAGGTAGAGATTAGATATTGTCCAGGACGATTACTGGTGTTAGCTGACACCCTGAACAAAGCATACATACTCAGTCTCAGTGATTTGGGGAAATGGATCAGGGTCTTGACTCCATTAACATCCTGCACTATCTTCCAGTTTCAACAACAAAGCTGATGGAAATCAAAGAGGCTACGGAAAAGGACATCAAACACAGGCTGTCAAGACATTGTTACTATCAGGGTGGCCAGAAGACAAAAGCCAAGTACCTGTAGGAACAGAACTATAGTTTCAAATTAAAAATGAGCTAAGTGTTCAGGATGGAATCATATTTTGAAGACAGACAGCTGTTGTCCCTCACCCATTAAAAAAGGAAGGTAATAAAAAAAAAAAAAAAACAGGCGTCACACCTTGGTATTGACCGCTGTCTTAGATGGGCTTGAGAGTGCATTTACTGGCCCGGAATGAACACGGAACTCCATGCCTTGATAGATGGTTGAGAGTTTGCCCATATGGAGACTCATAGCATTCTGAGCTATTCAACAACCACTGTGGATTCTGAGTAAAAAAACAAAAACAAAAACCAAACAGATCCTGACTGGTTGATCGTTTTCTTCAGTTAGGCTTAGTTAAAACAGAATAGTTTTAGTGGTAGGGTGGCAACAAGGACAATATTACAATATGGCCTTTGAGCAATATAAACCTGAGATGAGTATTCTGGGTAGGAATTTAATACATATCACTCCATATACTGTGCAGCCTGTGTCATCTGCAGATATATAGAAAAATCAATTCTGTTTGAAATGCAGAGGATGGGAAATGAAACTAGTAGGCTCCAAATTTGATTAATTTCTTTCCATTTTAAAGAAAGGTGGCAGCCTGAGAAGCAGGTGGCACTGGGGACATGGCCAGTGGAGCCCCACCTACATCCCAAACCCCAGAAGGAGGAGCTGAGACCCCCCCCCCCACCTACTGCTGACTAGGTGAGCTAGGGCCCTCTATCTACCTTTGTTGCTGGGAGTGCCCTATGAAAAGCCCCAGCTTTTCCAAGGGCAGAGAAGCAACAGCAGAGGGCACCCTCAGTGCATCTCTGACACTAGACAAACTCAGACTGGAAATAAGGCATAAATGTTTAACAGTGAAGGTAATTAACCACTGGAAAATATAGCCTGGGTTGTGGTGGATTCACCATCACTGACCATTTTTAAATCAAGGTTTAATTTTTTTTCCTTAAAAGATGCCCATTATACAGGAGCTCAGACTAGGTGAGCACAATTGCCCCCTTCTGGCCTTGGAATCTATGAATCAGAAACCACATTAATGTTTCCAACTGTTTCACCCATCAATCAATCTTTCTGCCTGACTTTTTAAATAAAAATATATTGGAGTCTATATTTGCTTACTAGCAATGTGCTACCTGCTCCCATGCCCCTAATTGTTCTTGCCTAGGAGTCAACGTAGGACTCAAGAATCCATATGAGCCACTGTTGAAAGAATCTCCCCAGTAATGTTGCCTAGGAGCTGGAAGGTCTTCAGTTCCAATTCCCAGGGCTTTCTGGAGCTCTTGCCCTACAGATTAAATATTAGGTCACACATCTAACTGCTGGTATATTCTCTCTGATAATAGACTCTGCATCCTCTGCACTCTCTTATCTGTGAGGTCTATGCATTTTAAATTGCTTGTGAAAAGTTATAGTAATATATGCAAATTATTCTAAACTATGCCAAATTACGTGCTGTGTTATTTATGACCAGTGATGTTAAGTTCCGTCTCCTGGAAAATTGACTCTAATGTGACAAGCTCTACTTTCACAAAATACATTTTTTCCAAGGTAACTGGTAAATTTTCATTGGAATTCTAGTGTAGACCTAAGGGAAACAAAGTATCATAAGAATGTTTTGTATTGCAGCAAAGCTTTCTACAGTATTTACATAAAGTCACTCGCATGTACATTTTCAGAAAGAGTTGACTGGGCTTTAACCACTGAGCGCTCATTGACACTAATCAGAATTGTGCAGCAACTAAAGTTTACAACCCTTTAAAAATAAAGAAAACAATGTAAGACATTTCTGTCTCTCACTAGTGTACCTTAACTCAAACCTCAGTGAAATCCTGCCACCATTGATCTCTGTATGGAGCAAACTCTGTGCCTGCCTCAGCAGCCAGAAAAGATTTGCTGGCAGAACATTTTATGGGGCGGGCGGGCGGGCCGGGGGAGGGGGCTAGAATTTTTGGAGACTGTGCAAAGACTTTAATCTATAATATTGAGTTCTGAGCCCCCAGGAGCTCCCTGCACAAAAGTTCATAAAGGTCAGATGAGGTCAACACATGGGTGGTCTGGGATATAGATGGGGCTGGAGGATCCACTGTATGTGGATCTTCCCAACCTTTCCATGCACAGGCCACCAAATACATCACGAATGTTGTTCCTGACATTGTGTTGTCCCACTATACCCTCCTGCACATACATATGTCAGGCACCAAGCCCAGCTGAGTACTAGGCTTGGGTTTGGTCCTAAATGGTACACAACACTGAGTGATCAAAAAAGGGAGAGAAAAGGAATACACAGGTTATGTTCTGTAAAATATTTTGATTTTGATTTGACTCAGTCATGCTTTTCTCTGTGTCCAGCCGGCTGGCTCTTTGTTCATTCCGACAATAAGTCCAGATAAACTAGAAGTCCTGTCTATTTGCCAAACTCAGCCACAGCATCCTACCCTGCTGAAAGAATAGAGCAGTTTATTTTACTGCTTACCCCTAGATGAAACAGGCCCAAGAGGTGGGGTATGTGGCATGAAAGGAAAGAGAGCAACACTTTCGGTCTATCTCGCAAGAAAGGGCTAATTCATATATATTGTTACAAGTCATACTGTAATTAGAGGGGTGGAAAATATTGGCAAAAAAGTAGATAAGTATTTGAATACCATGTTATTGGGTTTTGTTTGTTTTAATATATTGTTATTAACTAAAATCCAGCCATTTTCAGGGGGACAATTTCTCTAAGGATAGGAATCCAATTTTTTTTTTTTTCAGAGAAAAACAGACATTTTCTAATGAACAAGAGTCCAATATCAAGTGAAAATGGGCCTGTTTTATAAAGCAAAGAAGGCTATCATAAAATACATTAGTAAAATTACATTTTTGGTGAGAAAATACTCATCCAAATTATCACTTATTTTAGGGCTCAGCAGAGCAGAGGACTTGTTTTCATTGGTCTACACATTAGTTGGTGGGGCTGATCGAGTTTCAGATTTTTGTAAGGAAGAAGATTGCATAGCTGATAGCTCACTCTGTCAGTGTCTTAACACACTTACCTCTTTTATTCAACCTTTGATCATGGTGGCTCCTAAGAATCTTTTCCTCATGAGTCATCCTCTCAGATCCTGTTTGTATACAGATGGCTAGCAAGTGAGCAATGAAGCTTATGAAATACAGATTGAGTGAATGGAGGATATTGTGCCAAATTAAATTATTAAAATCTTTCATATGAATTTTTGCTGAACAAAAGTTGTGAATTTCATACAACTCTCCTCACAATTAGCAGGTAGCACTTGTGTTAATTGTTTTGGAGTTTTTTATTTGTTCTCCTTTTACAGAAAGTAAGGTGCAATAACTAAAAGGGATGGAATATGTTAGCAACTGAGCTTAATGCCCTAATCAGCTTTACAGTTAAGTTGCTTTCCCAACTAATTTAAGGAATAACAATTCGAATTTTATTTCCTACTGCCGGACATTTTTTATCCTTAGACAACCTGAATGATAGAAAGTTCTTCTGTTTTCCTAGCCTTAAAAAACCCTTCAAATGATTAAAAATGTAATCCACAAAATTATATTTACTCCTTTGATTAAAATAAATATTACAAATGTTTTCTGTTGTAATACACATGATACTTTGTGCTTTCAGTGCGTGATCTTCCTTAGATTCTGGAAAGACATGCTTTGCAAGCTCTTTTCCTAATGGAAATCTGAGATTACATCAGTCCTGCACTAGGTTGCACTACAGGGTTCATACTTTTCCTTTCATAACACTGCCAGAAGAATGTAGAAAATCTAACAAAAAATCTTATGTACTGTGGGAGCATAATTGATTTTGTCATTGAAAATATGCATCTTTTAACATTCACATTCTAATTATACTCTCTGGTATAATGTCAACTGGAGAAACTTTTAAAATAAATCAGATCCTCAGAATGAAAACCAAATATTTTTACTCTTGTTTTTATTTTAAATGTTTTCTTTAAAGAGTGGGATTTAAGTTCCTCTGATGGCAACTACAGAAAGTACAATTACCTAAGGGGTTAGATAGATTAAATGTACTGAACAGGGTCAGCTTTATGATTGGTATGACTCCCAGTCTTGGAGATCAAGTTCAAGCCATGAGTTCTCTCCCTCTCTGATCCTTCTGTCAGAGGAAGAGGAAAGGGTCTAATGGCAAGCTGCTTGACAATGAGATACAACTAACCTTAAAGTTGCATTACTGGCATTGCATGTGGAGCCCGCAAAGAAGCAGAGCCCCAAGTGGCAATTTACTTTGCTTCTGTGGCTGTCCCTGGGACTGACCCTGAAAAAATTGAATGTAAGTACAGTAAAAGCTTCCACTTGCTTCAGAATTAAAGCACTGCTTCTGTGACTGCACACAGTTCATTGTTTCTGGCAGAGAAATAGACAAGACTACATTACTGGTGTCAAGTGGAAAAAAATGCAAAAACCTTAATCTTATTCAACTGCTTACACAAAATGCACACAACAAAAATTCTACTATGCGGAAAAATACAGAAGGTGTAAAAAGATTAATCAATTGGTCTAAATGTATAATAGCTGCTCTCTTTTTTTGTGCGCGCGCGCACACACACACACACACACACACACACTCCTCAGTGTAACAGCCTTTAATCCTTAACCAGTAACCAACCACACACTGCAGTTTGGGGGGATGTTTTCAAAAGAGGTAAAATATATTAGGGTTTCATTGCCACCAACTTACTTAAAATAAAGGTATTTATATTTTCAGAGCTAAAAGTTATCTCCCTGGATGAATATCATAATATGGAATACCATACTTTGAAACCATCATTTTACAATATCAAGAAGAAAATCATAGGTCAAATTCCCTCCCTTTCAACCCAAATGAAATCAGTGCAATTACATGAGATTTATGTGAAGCAGAGTTTATCCCTAAGTACAGTTTGTATATAGAAAGCAAAGTTCCAATAAGAGCTAAGTAGTATATGATCATATAATTAAAAACTTTACCATAATGCATACACAAGAGGGGACAAAATTAAGGATACACAGATACCTTAATACTGGCATGTCCTAACTTTTGAGTGCTTGACTTCACAACCTTGAAGTTTGTTTTACAATCTTTCTAAATACTTATATTTACCCTATATTTAGTGGTGAGAACCATATGATACATTACAAAGCCATGTGACTAACTACATTTCTCATGGAACTCTGACTGCTTAACCTGCACTCTGCTCACTAACACTATATAAATATTTCAAACCAGACCTACTGTTTGGGCATTTGGTATATTAAACCAACATCTGGGCTCACTGAATGATTTCTTCCGAGGACTTTTCCTCTGCTGTGTTGTGTGGTGTCCTAGCACTGGCTACTATATTAGGCTTAATCCAGTGTGGCACAGATGTCATTTCTATCTCTCTATCCAGCTATATATCTCTCCTAGTGTTTGACACCTCACATGTATTTTAAAAATACATTTAATACTAAGTCTCCCTCTGTCCCTTCTTTCCCCATCTGTAGAGAAATAGCTTGATTTGTTTACAGATATTTTCCATTCTGTAGATATTATATGTTTGCCATGGATGGATAGGAATGTGGTTGTATATGAAGAAATGAATAAGTGAAAGCTAAACTGGAGACATGAATGAAATTAGTTCTGAAAGTGGTGAAGTCCATGGCCATTCTTACCTCTTATACAAGTGAGTTCCATAGTCTAGATCCAGGTACTGTGAAAGATCTGTCTCCTCTCAGGACTTGTCAACATGGGAAAGTGTGTTAAACGCCTGTGTGGATGCTCCCATTCAGGAATAAAGTGGTCTTAGTTTTCCTAAGTTTAAAGCAGGTGGTTAACACCTTTTACTTTATATGCATTGACTTCACACTTATAGTTGATTCACCTTAACTTTCCTGAGTGTCCTCATGTAGATACGGCCTCAATATCTGTCTCCTTCAACAATGCAAGAAGATAGCTGTTGTGGAAGGTCATAGATGTTGAGGGAGGGGCTCTTGGGTATTAAAACCAATCCAGTGCAGGGACTTTGAATATCAGGTCCAAGACCATGAAGTAGACTCTGTATTCAAAGCGAATGTACCTCAACAACAAACTGTCTCAGCCACCATGCCATTTGATTTTTTCATGTATCTTTCACATTTTCCCTTTTAAATAATATGTTCTGTAGCTCAGTATAAGACAGCTACAAGCTACTAGTCTGGAATCATGATTAAATCTAAAAAATGTCAAATATAATGAAAAAGAGCAATGCAGAGAACTGGATGGCTTAGTGAAATGGAAATGGTATATGAAATCTTTCACCTCTAAGACACTGTTTTGAATCTTCTTGGGTTAGTAATGTCTGGAATTTCTGAGTTGTATGATAGTTACTCAGTGACCTATGCAAAATAAGTTGTTGGTCTTAGTCTAGTTTGTTGTTGGTCTTAGTCCAGTTCCTTGTGGACTGGTGTCTATAGCACAAAAACCATTGTATCAGTTGAGATTAAATTAACTTTACATCCTTGTTGGCAATATTAGTGGAGAGCTCAAAGGCTGGAGAATGATGTACGCTCCTCCACAAGAAATGTATAGATCTAAGTCTCTATGCCATTACTAATAATTATAGAAGATTGCTGATACTATTGCATAGTTCCTTCCTGCTTCAATGAATTAAATTAAAAAGACTCAATTGCCATTTTACAGCTCACCAAAAATAAAGAACTTGGACAAGATTCCTATTTTAATGCCTATTTTGCTTCAATCATCACTAAAAATGTTAATTGTGACCAGATGCTTAACACAATAATATTAACAACAAGGAAGAAATACAAGCCAGAAGAGGAAAGAACAGATTAAAGAATATTTAGATAAATTAACTGCATTCAAGTTAACAGGGCCTGACAAAATTCACCTTAGAATACTTAAGGAACTGAATGAAGCAATCTCAGTTTTATTAGACATCTCCATCAAGAACTCATGAAGGACAGATGAGGCCCAGAAAACTGTTGAAGGTCAAACATATAACTGTCGTTAAAAAGGGGAACAAAATGGACCCGTGGAATTATAGACCAGTCAACTTAACTTCAATACGGGGAAAGATACTGGAATGGATTATTAAACAATCAATTTAAAAGCACCCAGAGGATAATAGGGTGATAAGTAATAGCCAACATGGAGTTGTAAAGAACAAATCATGCCAAACCAACATAATTTCCTCCTTTGACAGTGTTACTGACCTAATGGTTAGAGGGGAAGTAGTAGATAATTTTAGTAAAACTTTTGACACAGTCCCACATGACAGTCTCATCAAGAAATGAGGGAAATGTAGTGTAAATGAAGTTACTATAAAGTGGTTGGACAACTGATAGAAAAACAGAACTCAGAGAGTAGTTATTGATAGTTTGTTGTCATACTGGGAGGATGTATCTAGAAGGGTGCCGTGGGGGGTTTGTCCTGGGTCCAGTACTATTCAATATTTTTATTTATGACTTGTATAGTGGAGTGGAGAGTATGGTTATAAAATGTGAGGATGACAACAAGATGGGAGAGATTGCTAGCACTTTGGAGTACAGGATTAGAATTCAAAAGGACATTGCTGAATTGGAAAATTGGTCTGAAATCAACAAGATGAAATTCAATAAAGACCAAGTGCTAAGTACTACACTTTGGAAGGAAAAATTAAATAAATGACTACAAGATGAGAAATAACTGGCTAGACAGTAGTACTTCCAAAAAGGATCTGAGGATTATAGTGGATTACAAATTGAATGAGCCAACAATGTGATGCAGTTGCAAAAAAAGCTAATACCATTCTGGTGTGTATTAACATGAAGGTTGTATGTAAGACATGGGAGGTAATTGTTCCATTCTACTCAGCGCAGATGGAGCCTAAGATGTAGTATTGTGTCCAGTTTTGATTGCCACACCTTACGAAAGATGAGTGTTTATAGAAAATTAGCCAAATCTCCAAGCCATTCAAAGTTCACCAATTCTTATTATTGTATTAGTACCAGTGGTAAATATGGACATCTGTCACTATATTTCTTTTTAGTCCCTCTCTTCCTTTTGTGGTAATTTCCCCCAAAATATGGCCATGTCCAACTGAAGCACTGTGTAAGCTTTATATGTGAGTAGAAAGTTTAGGATGATCCTCTGGCATATGACCTAGTCAAGCTTCTTTGTTGAAGGTGAGTTTAAGGAGGGATGAATTGCGAAAACTCAAAGTACAATTAGAAAACATTTTATTGGGCAGACAATGGAGCAGTTTCATCAAAAGGATAATGGAAAAAGAATTTTTACACACTCCATATTTCAACAAAGTATATATATGCGGTGTTCATCCACTTTAAAATCTATTTGTTTCAGTATTTGAAACAGATCTCTGGATGCTATGATAGGGCCAGAGGTCCTTTTAAGGAAATTACCCTTTAAATTACAGTTCCATTATGGGTTTTTTTCTTTAACCTAGTATGTCAACCCAAGCGAAGACCATTCTGATTCTCCTATTTGTTGATTATTTCATTTGTATTTAATTTTTTTAAAAGTACTTTTGTCTCCAGGGGATGAGAGCTGCCTGAAGGTCAGAGAGCCAAATGTACTCAAAGCAACTGCAAAAGATACTAAATAAATAGAATGCACTTGAATATGTGCATTTGAATAAATGTTATTGAGGTATGTAATGGTGGTTAAAAGCTCATCATTTAAGTGAAAATGCAAAGAATGAGGTTATGCTATTATCTGGAATAGCTCTCAAAAGAGTAGGTTTTCATACCTTCCAAGGAAAACTGATTTGAAACTATGGGAAATCTGATAAACACAGATTTATTGCAAAGGCTGAATGAGCTATTCGTTACATAGAAATAACAACACCTTATACTTACAGAATGCTCCATCCCAGAATCTCAAAGTGCTTTACATGGGTAGAAAGATACTACATCCTCACCCCATGAGGTAGGAAGGAATTGTTATCCGCCATTTCACAGATGGATGAAGCCAGGCCACAGTTTGGGCTGTGGAAGAGCTAGGGCCAGTTGGTATGAGCCATGTGGACTAGACCCTCCTGGGTCTGTTTCCTGTGGCTGGTTTCAGTTCTCCTTGAGTTGCAGGTCTGATTGGATTCTACACAAACTCAAAGCTCCAAGGATACATCCCTCGACACCCAGATGCTTTCTCCAGTCGTTTTTCCTCCCCAGAGAGCTCTAACTCTCCATTATATAGTAAATCTACAACAGAAAGGGCATATCTGATTCCTCACCTTACACCTCTTTCCTGGGATAGGTGCCCCCAGTACTTCTTGCTAGATCTTCAGGGGATACTGGTTGGTCACTCTTTCACTCCCCTGCCCAGGGCTGGCTCCAGGCACCAGCTTAACAAGCAGGTGCTTGGGGCGGCCAAGGGAGAGGGGCAGCACCTGCGGCAATTCGATGGCGGCAGGTCCCTCACTCCCTCTGGGAGCGAAGGACCTGCTGCTGAACTGCTGCCGCTGATCGCGGCTTTTTTTTTTTTCCAATTGCCGCCGCCGATCGCAATTGCGATCGCGGGTTTTGGTTTTTTTTGCTTGGGGCGGCAGAAATGCTGGAGCCGGCCCTGCCCCTGCCAAGATCCTAACTTACACATGTGGGTTACTTCTTAGAGGAGAGTCCTGCCTTCTCTGCAGTCTTTCCCTACTGAGCTCCCTCAGTCTGTTTATAAGGTGTAGGCTCATCTCCTACCTCCTCCCCTTCTGGCCAGGATGCAATCTATCAGTCACCCCACAAGTGTGAAGCATGTCACCAATTTTTTTTTCTCTTCCTGTATCTAGCAGATGTTGGGGATTCACTCTATCATAGAGGGAAATACTGCAGCCATACTGGGCCAAAGACACACATAATGCCTCAGTCAGTATCTAGAGCTCTTGAGGGTTCCATAGTGCTGTGGGAGGAGGATCCCCTCTCTTTTAGGTTGTTCCAAACTCTTTCAGCCTTTGGGAAGGCAGGAATTCATCCAGGGATTACACCATTGCACAGTGCCTTTAATAATGTTTAAAGCATCCCACTATTGTTGCACAGAACAGTGGATGGGAATATGGCATAAATCCCAGATTATGCCCACAAAGAACTCTATCTTCATCGGTCACAGTTCCAGTGACCTCTCCAGCCTTGACTTCGTAGTTCTGGAGTAAGACTCCTCCTTTTCTTTGGGTGATGATCAGTTTTTACATTTGGTGCAGGCTCAAATGGACCACACACTTGTGCTGATTCTTGGGTCTGTCCCCTAGCCCTGACCTCAGATCCTCAGCCTGCAGTGTCTGTGCCTTGGCAGCACATGCCTCTCCTGCAGCCATCACAGTTCTTCCCAAATGACAATCCTATCCCCCAATCAGAGGAAAGCTGCAGCAGGAAGTAGCGATGGGACTGCTGCTATGCAACCAAGGCTCTGCAGTGGATCCAGCTCCTCCTCTCAGTTCATCCACAGCAGTCAGAGCTCCTTGGGCATGGCCAGCCCCCACAATTCTGCTGTTGCTCTGTGGACTGGCAGCTCCAAAATGGCTAAGGATTATGGGCCTTTCCTTTCTTAGTTTGCAGTTGATGAGGAACCCTGGAAAGCTCTATAGCCACTGAGCAAAAGATTATGGGGTGTACATGCTGCAGTTACACAACAGACCCAGCTGGAAGTGTGAATGGATGTTTTCCCCAAGCTTCTGCAGCTATAATGAGAGCAGGGACATCCTGCCTCTTAAAGGACTTGTGTGGATTGGGTAGGGCAGTGGGTCATAGAAAGGTAACTATTTCACAAGGAATTTGCTGTGGTGGGGCTGACACAAGGCAGTCCCCTAAAGACCTTAAAAGGGCATCTAGGGGAGGAGCAGTGTCTTGCTCCACTCTGAACACAAATACATTAAGATACAGGGGAGTTCCCATGACCTGAAGGGGTGGGGACAGCTGCTTTTTTTACGGGGTTGCTGTGTGGATGGTTTGTGGTGATGTGACAAACTGGTTCTTATGGCTAACTGAAATATTTTCCATTATTTGTAAAATATGAAAGTCTGATCTTTCTCGTGGTGCATGCTCTGAAGACTAAACTAAGGGTACGTCTATACTTACTTCCTGATCCGGATGTAAGCGATCGATCTTCTGGGATCGATCCCGAAAGTGCTCGCCGTTGACGCCGGTACTCCAGCTCGGCAAGAGGAGTACGCGGCATCGACGGGGGAGCCTGCCTGCCGCGTCTGGACCCGCGGTAAGTTCGGACTAAGGTACTTCGAATTCAGCTACGTTATTAACGTAGCTGAATTTGCGTACCTTAGTCCGAAGTGGGGGGTTAGTGTGGACCAGGCCAAAATCTGATTTCGCCTGTGTGCTCCTTCACTTAAACATTACATTTGTATGAAATATTTCACAGAGGTTTAAAAAGTAGAATATATTCAAGAACCAATTAGCAAACTACCTTTAAAAATAACTCTGATAGTGAGTAGAACCATCTTTTTTAGAGGGAAAAATAGACTCTTCTAATAGTCTGTCAGTTTGTACTATTTCTTATTCTTTGTGACTGGTGTTATTTCAGCTGTTCTATTCTCTTATGTCATTGAAGGATGCAAAGACTATCTCATCAGCTAGATCTGGAACAATCAGTGGAACTGTGTGATGATGATCATTTCTCTCACAAAGCATTAGGGCTTTGCAATCAGTTAATTGAACATTACTTGTCAGCTCATAGCATTCTGTGTAACGCTGCACTGGATGTCCAGCATTCACAATCCACAGTTTAAAAAAAAAAAAGAGAGAGAGAGAGAATTTGTGACCTGCCAGCCCAATGATAAAGTATTTTCCCATCCTGCTCAAGCAGACTACATGTTTAGACTAGTATGTACATGCATTTTAACATTTGGACTTCAAATGTCAGGTTCCAACGAGACACATATCAGATCCATCCATACTCCAAAGTCTAAATGAAGGGAAGAATTGTAATTCTAGTATAGCACTGGGTAAACACTTCTGTGTGGCCTGACTCCAATATCAGCACTTCATTTTAATGATAACTGCAGCTCTAGTATTCATTCTAAAATCCTTAAATGTACTTAACAACCTGTTTATGCTTGGAGTGTACTGAGTTTATGGGGATAGCCAAATGAAGCAGATAAGTGTATTATGTAAAACCGTATTCTGAAATGCTTATTCTAGCAGTTAGTATGCATCTGGAGTAAATTTGTAGACCGTTATGTAAGTTTTTCATGCATATTAAAAAAAAAGACATTCATTTTAATTTAGAACACAATTATATAGGAAATACAAAGGACTCAACAAAGCAGTCGCAGATTGGGCACTGTTTAAGCAGGTATAGCCATCTTAAATTCATCATTAATATTTTAGGCTTCCAAATTTCTCTTGGATGCAAGTTATGTACTGTTGCAGCCATGGATCAGCAGCTGCAACTATTAAAGTTATACATCCATTGTGTATATCAAAACCTTGTTTAATACAAGGGACCTATTTTCCCTTTATTCAACAAACCACTTTCTGCAACAAAAGTGAGGATTCAGAGCCTGGCTGATATAGAGATTACACTTGTATCTATTTGTCTCTCACCATTAGCATTTCCAAAATGCCTATCACCATAGTATCTGATAGCATTAATTTGTAACTATTTTTCTCACTATTAAAAACTATTAAATGCTTTCCTTCTGTCAGACATGTTCTGTACCTGAATTTTTATGGTTGCTTATGAGTACTGACTTAGTGGAACTGATTTTTAACAGCTCTGAAACATTAGGAAGCTACACGCTCTATTATAAGGACTTTGCATAGAGATATTGGGGATGGGGAAGGGAGGATTATTACCAATCTTTATTGTTCTCCCTTCTTAGAGCTAGAGTTCTAATGTTAATAAACAATACAGTTGGTTACACAGTGTCACAACTAAGCTGATTCATCTTTCAGATTCACATGGGGATATTTGGAATGTATTCTACTAACAGAATCAAAAAACAAACCATGCCTCTAGACACATGCGACAGCTTGGTAAACTTATGCCGCCTCTCCTTATTCCTTCATATTCTGTCCATAGTATGCTACTTTTATCATTTATAACTGTGTCCAAATAGAATAATTGAACTTTATCAGTGTTTTAAGGCAAAGTTAGGGAGGTAAAATTCTTTAGCTACTGTTTCAAAACACAGCTGCTAACTTTCTGTCAGCATACTGTGTTTTCTGTGTGCTGCAGTCGAACAGTGTACAGAATGGCTTTTTCCAGCGGATACAGGTTTTAGGATATTCACCAACTTCACCAAGGGACCATTGAAGTTAAAGGGAATCCTGAGTATGGATTCAAATAAGGTATCTCAGGTATTCGCTCTAGATTTCAAAAATAATCAGATTCTTACCTTGTAGTCAACAATAAGCATCTAGAATAAAACAATCATTTTTATGCTATACAAACACTAAACAGAAATAACCGTGTAAATGAACATTCCACCTTTAATCCCCCGTGCCAAGAATACTCTCTCAAAAAGTGCAGCTTTATTTAATGGCACAGAAGCTGTGTAATCTACCTCAAGGGACAAAACAACTTTGATACAAGAGAGGAAATGTGGAAGGCTTAAAGGGCAGAATGGTGAGTTCTCGTTCATTAAGAAATTGGCATGCATCTAATGTAAATCTCCTGTGGATTTGCACAAATCTTGTTCTCAAATGGATAAAAGTGTGGAAACTTCTCTGAATCAATGAGGAATAAAAGAAAATAGCATCGAGGATATAATGCATCAGAAACAGCTCATCATCAGCCTTGCTGTATGACTCAGAAACAAAATCAAGAGTTGCCACTTTAACTTCCTCTTTCACTCACCAAAATAAGCTTGATGCTAATTGAAAGACAATTCTAAAAAATAATCAGGTAATTATTACTAACAGTAAAGGGCCAGATTCTACCACCTTTATTTATGTAGACAGCACCATTCTCCCCAAGTAATCCCCTTGATTTCAATGGGGCTACTCGCAGAACAGGGTACTACCTAACATGAGTAGGGGTGACATAATCTGGCCCAAAGCGAATAGTAAATAAACCATTTTGAAATGCAGATCTATTTTCATGTGTCCAGTTCAGGACCAGATTCTGATCTGTTACAATGGTGTAGGGTAACTTCAGTGGAGTGACTCCAGATTTACTTCAGTTCCAGAATGAAATGTATAGAATGGATCTGTCAGATTCATAAATTTTATTCATAGATGTTAAGACCAGAAAGAATCATTATGATCATCTAGTTTGACCTCGGGCCTTACGTTACATTCACGAAAGAATTATTTAATACCCCAGGATCCCAGTTTAGATCAGCAAGATATAAAATTCTGGGGAAAGGACTGCATTGAATCCTGTAACACCATGGTTCTGCAAATGTCAAACTTTAAAAAGTGTTTTGCAAACTCACAGAATAAGTTAAAGTTTAATGAAACTTTTTTCTATAAATAACATCCTTGTTATGTACAAGGGAGACTGAATTATAAAACATGTTTGTCCATCCAGGGAAGCATATGCTATGCAAACAATGAAGAATACAAAAAAGAAAACGTTGTACACTGTTTTTCATTCCAGAAACACTAATAATCCCAGATTAGTCACTAGTTACTGTAGAGACAGAGTAGCTGTTGAATCACAGGGAAAATTAATGAGCCCTCAAGTAGAATTTATTGTGGAAAAAATTGCACTAAAAAAATATTCAGAGCCCAGTCAATTAAAAAAAATTAGCAACAGTGATGTTTCTAGCCATTGTTATGGCCTTGATAATCTATGATGTTATTGTTATCCTAAAGCAATGCATTTTTCTGAAGCCACAGGTCATCTTTGTAGCTTTACATGGAAGAGGACTTCAGTAATTGTCACAGCAAGTTCTATATTTAGGTGTGGTTGGTTTTGTTTTGTTGTATTTTTTCTAAATTCTGAAAATTAGAACTGTTCATCTGTTTTGAGATAACTTATATCAATCAATCCTAGTTCATTATACAAGCTTTGGGTACAGCCTGTTCTAATGGGAAGGGTATACAGAGCCAGATTAGACTATCCCATCTCCTCCCCTGATTTAAGGAGAAACGTGGCTAGACATGAGCAATTAACCCCTGACTCTGAAAAACATAGCAGATAAGGTTACAACACTAAGCTGAGATACTAAAAACATCAATCAATCATAGTTCTGCAAGCCAAGTTTTTTGTGCAGCTTGGTCTAACAGTGAGAGAATATAAAATCAGAGTGGACCAAATTGTCCCTCCCCCCTCAGCACACATCAAATTGTCCTTCCATTGTGGCAAGTTAGGCCACACACAGGCATCCTCTTTACAGGCAGTTTCCAGCAGACATGTATTAATACATACATGAAGAGTACTAATATTTAAAATCAAATCTTAGAACCAGAGGTTCACTTTAAAAAATGCAAGATGCTTTGTATTTTGTCTACCAGCTTTAATTTTTGCTACTATAGACCCCAAAGGCACCTATCTTCCATTGATTTCTTTGGAAAAACCTAATTACCTCTGAGGATCTGGGCCAGAGGTCATTGCCATGCTACACATCCATTTTGAACATACGCTTGCTTAGAACAATGCTTCCTCAGCTCTCATCCCCTTACGCCCCTACTCTACTTGCGCTACATTGATGACATTATCATCATATGTACCCATAGGAAGGAGGCTCTTGAGGAATTCCACCAAGGTTTCAACGATTTCCATCCCACCATCAACCTCAGCCTGGACCACTCAAGAGGTCCACTTCCTAGACACTACAGTGCTAATAAGCAATGGTCACATAAACACCACCCTATACCAGAAACCTACTGACCGCTATACTTACCTACATGCCTCCAGCTTTCATCCAGACCATATCACACGATCCATTGTCCACAGCCAAGCTCTAAGATACATCCGCATTTGCTCCAATCCCTCAGACAGAGACAAACACCTACAGAATCTCTATCAAGCATTCTTAAAACTGCAATACCCACCTGGTGAAGAAACAGATTGACAGAGGCAGAAGGGTACCGAGAAGTCACCTACTACAAGACAGTCCCAACAAAGAAAGTAACAGAACACCACTAGCCATCACCTACAGCCCCCAACTAAAACCTCTCCAGCGCATCGTCAAGGATCTACAACCTATTCTGAAGGATGATCCCTCACTCTCACAGACCTTGGGAGACAGGCCAGTCCTCACCTACAGACAGCCCCCCCAACCTGAAGCAAATACTCACCAGCAACTACACACCACACAACAAAAACACCAACCCAGGAACCAAACCCTGCTACAAATCCCAGTGCCAACTCTGTCCACATATCTATTCAAGGGACACCCTCATAGGACCTAACCACATCAGCCACACCATCCGGGTCTCATTCGCTTGCACATCTACCAATGTAATATATGCCATCATGTGCCAGCAATGCCCCTCTGCCATGTACATTGGCCAAACCAGACAGTCTCTATGCAAAAGAATAAATGGACACAAATCTGACATCAGGAATCATAACATTCAAAAACCAGTAGAAGAACATTTCAATCTCTCTGGTCACTCAATAACAGACCTCAAAGTGGTAATTCTTCAACAACAAAACTTCAAAAACAGACTCGAACATGAAGCTGCAGAACTGGAATTAATTTGCAAACTGGATACCATCAGATTAGGCCTGAATAAAGACTGGGAGTGGTTGGGTCATTACAAAACCTAAACTTAATTTCCCCAATACTAATTTCTCCCTACTGTTACTCACACCTTCTTGTCAACTGTCCGTAATGGGCCACTCTCTTACCACTTCAAAAGTTATTTTTCCTCCCTTGGTATCCTGCTGTTAATTGATTTATCTCATTAGACTGACTTCACACTTGGTAAAGCAACCCCCATCCTTTCATGTATTTATACCTGCTCCTGTATTTTTCACTTCGTGCATCTGATGAAGTGGCTTCTAGCCCATGAAAGCTTATGCCCAAATAAATTTGTTAGTCTCTAAGGTGCCACAAGGACTCCTCGTTGTACTTGCTAATGGGCAATTTAGCAATTCAAAAGCTAAGTTGATAAGAACAGGCCAAAATGATCTTTCCCATTGAACATGTAAATGGATAGTTTTTAAGATTGTTCAGCATAAATGGATTGCTAAACCTATAGCTGGATTGTCATAGAAGCAATTTTTGACAGAAGTCTCCAAAATTTCTTAAATTGTGAGTCACAGAATTGCTGTTTCTGTCACTGCTGGAAAATGGGGAGCAAAACAAGTCTGTTTACACTGTTCTGTGCTCAGCAGCAGAAGAAATCATACTGTGCCTATCTTCCATTCTTCCTGCATGCTCAAAGTTCCCAAAGTGTTCTGTAACAGTATATCTTCTGTCAAGTCATTTGGAATACTTGAACCATGGAACTAAGCAGGTGTGTCAGTCTGAACATTCAATCTAAAATTCTCTATCTACATATGTACTTATACCATCCTCATCATTAGTATCTTACAAACATTACTGAATTTATCCTCATAACACTACTGTAATGTAGGGAAATATTACCCCAGCTTACAGATGGGGAACTGAGGAATAGAGAAATTAAAATTAGCAAGAGCCAGGAATTGAAGTGCCTGAATTTGTATGGCAAGAATACTAAATGACAGTCATTCACAAAGAAAATGTTATTCATCTTTTGACAAATGCATTTTAACCAACATCATTTGACTTTCTCCTCCATAATTGAGGGAAAATAAGGAGTTGGTATTCTTCCAAATATCACCCAAGCCCGGTGCCAAAATGGGACATCTGTGATTCTCTCATCTCTTTCCTTACATGCTTTCATGAGCAATAAAATAGTTACTATTGCTGATATTTAAAACATTGTCACTGGGCTTCAGAATTAATACCTCAGTGAGATGTATGAGGCAGTTCATGTTTCTCAGACCTATCGTTCCAGAGTCTGGTAGACTTCAATAATTCAGTTGCATTTGGTTCACATTTTTAAGGTTTTCTTCACAACCTTGACACCTAGAGACTTTATATATATATAAAGCTGAGCTCATGGAGCACAAGATGACATGTTGGTAGAGGTACCAGTATGCCATCCTCCCACATACCACCCAATCCAAGCCCAGTTAAAAATATTATTGTGAGCCTGATTTAATCAAATAAGCCATGGTAAAGTTACAACTTCATATTCTGTCCTTAGCTCACACCACTGCCTGTTTATTGCCAAACAAATAGTAAAACCATAGTCTCTCTACAATAACTAGATAAGCAGATGTGAATTGGATGCATTTGTTTTAATTTTTCTAGCTTTTATGTATTCTAATGAGCTGTCAAGTTCGACAAAAACATTTTAAGAAAACATTTGTTCAAATTTAAAAACAAATTCATTTTGGGACAGATAAGCTGTGTGAATGGGACTCGAGTTAACTTTACACTGAAGATAAATATCCAAGCAACTGAGTTTTAGGGCTTCTCCATACAGAGACAGTGCACAGCAAGCTAGGGTGTGACTGTTCATGCTCTAAATCGCTGAGTGGACCCTGCTACCCTGTACTTAGTATTCCGCAATACTAAAAGTTTCATAGTGTGCTTTGATGTACCATACTATGGAACTTTTAATGCACTGTTGCAAAGTCCACATGGCAGTTAGTGCACAGCAAGCTGGTGTGCTATAGATTGACACCCTGGCTTGCCACGTAGACAAAGCCCTTACTCACATGGAGGTCTGTGGAAAGTGAACTTTAATCTTGCGAACAGAAGCATTTGCGCCAAACTTGGTAAAATTGATATAAGATGGGACTAGAGGTGGGCAAACCGTAAGACATTATTTTAAACATGTTGGCAACTTCTAAATTTAATGTTATTTCAACCATATTTGGGCCTCTTTGGGCGCGTGAGCCAAAGCTCAATCAACGGGAGTAATCATATTGACTTTAGTGGATTTTTAATCAGATACTAATAATGGACTCATAATAATAATAAATACCTAGCCTTTATATATCACTTTCATCAGTAGATATTGATGAGCTGTCAATAGGAGATCAGTATAATTATCCCCATTTTACAGATGAGGAAACTGAGGCACAGAAAAGCACTATCAAAGCCAGGACTAGAACCTGAGTCTGAGTCCAGTGCGGTAGCTATGGGGCCACACTGCTTCTCTCAAGTTCTATAGATTTCCCTAGTAATTGGATTCCTTCCCTGTACTTGTCAATAAGTATCTGTAGGAAAACAAGCACTTCTTTATGCTAAGTAAACATGAAACAGAGAAAGAAGCTTTTTTTATGAGCAGAAAAGATAAGTTTTGTCCATTTGAATGTTCATGGATAATAAACTTGCTCAGATAAAACACTCTGAACCAAACATTAATCTGTGACTTATTGAAAAAATATTGTTTACAGTTCAGAACATACAGTACATCCTTGGGTGACCAGCCCGCACTGTGCTGTATTTCTGGATGAAATAAAAAGAAAGAAGATAGGCTTTGATCTTTTGATTAATTGCAACTTTAAGATGTCTTATCATATACATTGTTAATGGAACTAATAAATAGATGATACTGAAAACATATTTCAAACCTAATTCTATGTCAAAGTTTAAAATCAATTTTCAAATCAATGACAAATATAAAAACTACAAAGCAGCTGATGAAAGTTAAATTTAGTTCCAACATAAGATCTCTTGTCTTGATAAGCACAGCACTCATTTCTACATCTGTGTTCCATTACTTTTATAACGATTTTTTAAAAACATATATTTAACTATTTCCACAACCAGTTATGGCATCTTGTAATGGGTTAGATGTTTCCCTAAGTACCCCTATTCTTGTCTGAAGTTAGAAAAATGTAAAATGGATTGGAGGATTCATTCATGCTTGGATAGTTACTGTACGCTAACACGAAGTGACAGAAAAAGCAACTATTTTTAATGGGAATGGAATGCTTACCTTGCAATGACTTGAATCAGCCTAATATTTAGTGTATTTTTATAGGACTGACTGAGAGAATGATTTAGGCTGAAATCTGAAACTTGCCCAAGCCAGCAATGTCTGAGTGTTCAAAATAGAAACCAAGTATTTTGTGAGCTTAATTGGGTCATGATGCAAACAGCACATTGTGCCTCAAAGATAGGGCTGACTGCGTCCTCAGAAGAACCCCAAACTCTGTAAGGCAAGGATGAATTTCAGCTAAAAGAACTTTATTGGAAACAGACAAATACCAGATTTACTTGGCTTAACTACTTCTCCAGCCCCAAATGCAAAAACCCAAAACAACAGACTGAGTTTTGCTTGGTTGTGGGGGAGGGGCAAAATCCACCTGGTTTCATATGCTTTTCATCCCAAATCATAAATTGAATATGGCCACCCAAAAGGATAACAAGTCTTAGTGAACTTGGCCAGAGGTTCTGGTTTAATTACTAACATTTTGCATAGCTCTGGTAAGAGCACTGATGTGGCACAGCAACAAACTTATTTTATTAATTTTCAACTTTGAAAGAAAATCAGAATAAAAGGAAAGATTACAGAAGTGCTTGAAAAACTGACTGCTTTAGTCTCATTTTTGGTTTATAATTGTAGGGGAGAAAAGTTTAACTCACTAAATTTCGGAGGATTTTAGATTAGGGAATAAAAAGAAAATTAGTATGCTAATACCTGTAGTAAGAGGAGGCCCTGAGATATAAACCTTGGTATCAGAGGCCTGGTATGAGGCCTAAGGCCTGAACTAAAGTAATGGTCAAGACTTTGCTAACATAAAGCAAAGTTAAGCTGTGAGCCAGAGGCAGGCCCTGCTCACAGAAGCTGGCAAGGAAAGGGCTGATGCTGCAAAAAGTGACATACCTAAAAGGTACTGGACACCAGATATCAGAACGTTTGCATACTTGTACATTCCACACACAACAAGGAACAGGCTGACCCATCCCAATGACAGGGCCAAAAGGGGAATATGATGGAGAGTGTTGTTTTGTTCGAACCAACATGTACAAGGTGAGAGGCGGCACCTTACTACGTAGAGGGGTTGTACCTTGCTGCGTAGAGGGGTTGCACCTCAATACGTCAGGAGTGATGTGTAACTTGTTTGTATCTGTGTATAAGAATGCATCCCTGAATGGATATCTTTGTCCGGCCGAGGGGGCAGTGGAAAGTCCCGCCACTGACTGAGCCGGGTCCATTGCCAAGAGGCACTTTCTCGTAGTATGCCCTGAATTAGGCTAAGAAACCTACAGGGAACTGCCATTGTGTCCAAGATCGCAATAAACCTAGTCGACGTGACTTTGCATCTTACTAGACTCTGTGGTTATTGAGGGTTCTCTTCGGGTCTGCTGGGTCAGCTATCTGCGCAGAGCTGGGGCAGCACACAGAGGGAACACACGCACGCAGCTGAGTGATATCAACATAGGAGAAAGCAGAGCACCACACCGGTAGCATCTAACAACAATACCAATTCTACAGCTGTAAATATTAGCACATATGTTTTCGACTGTGCAAGATTTTTCAAGAAAGCCAGAAAAGGTCCACAACCACTAGGTAAATTCCTTATCTTAATATGGCAACTTACCATCCTTTTAAAACACTGTAAATGTCTGAGTGGAAAACTGACCATTTTAAATCAATATTTCACTGTTTTCATGGAAATAAACGGATGTAATATATGGCATTTCAGTAGCTTTTTTTTTTTTAAATCACAATGACTGTGCTTGTAACTGTTTAACATTCTATCCTTACATCAGAATCATGAAGTCAATCTAAATATTTTAAACCACGCAGTAGACAGTATTCATCACTGTAAGACCTAGTGGAAAAAATCCCACAATCTCTTTAGTTGTTATAGTAATGAAGTTGGTTTCCTGTTCACTACAAGGGTAATTAATGAAGAATTTGGCTGAACTGCACATACCAGTCAGCAAAGGTAATATTTTATGTACACATTTCACCACTACATAACACACAGTACAGGGTTTGTTTTCTTTTTTCTTTGCTTTTCAAAGTTAAAAAAATCAGGTCACTAGGCAACCAAAATATTGGGCTATAAACTGCAAGCACATTGCTGAAGCTATATGTAATTTCATTAATTCTTGAGATAGGGTGTGCTGTCCATCTGAGATAGTGAACATTTAATTATATTCCCTGAATAAATTTCATATATAGCAAATGAACAAATCAATTAAACATGAACATTTTAAATTCTTTTATCCCATTTGTCTTTAAAGTTAATGAATTTTATATCAAGCCATACCATTCTCTCTTCATTTAAGAACTGGTTGTAATTGTTGGCTTTTTTAATACATTTCACCTTTTCTTTGTCTATAACATGCTGACAAATGAAAATGGAAATACTATCAGCTTAATGCTTAGGTACTCTATGATTATGAGCATCTTCAACACTCTGTGCTGAATATTTTTTAAATACCTAGCTGCATGTATCGTTAGGGAGTTTTCCCTAATAAGATCATATACTCAGAAAAACAAGTGCCTGGCAGTTATGAAATCGAACCTCCAAAACATACAATCACAAGCACACTTGGGTGGGCTTTGGCTGAGAAGGAACATGAATGTCAATTTAGGACTTTCTGCAGTTTGCTCATACAAGGCTGTATCCTATTATCTTCTTCAGATCCTTCGTACATATGCCTCTTTGGATAGCAGCCGTGCTGTCAAGGAGCAGGACTAGTTCTCCATAATAGAACTATTCCCTTGTCCCTCATCAAGGCTGATTCCCCACTCTGGCACTTTGAGTGCAGAAGGTGGGGGCCCATAAGGATTCTAAAAATTAATACTGGCCACTCCAGGCTGGTATTAAACTTCCAAGGTTACAGCTTCTCTCTGACCTTGGATGGGTAGATGCTGCCACCACCCAAGTGCAGAAAAACTCCTTTGACCCAGGAAGGCACACTTGGGAATTCCTCCCTGTGAGGTACCGTCAAGCCCTCCCCGCCCACAACCCCCGGGGAAGAGCTGAGAAAGAAAACAAAGGAAATCAGCTGTTGCCACAAGCTAATTAAACAATATATGCACAAACCTCTTAGGACACAAAAACCCAATCCTGTTCTTAACAAAGGTAAATTTTATTAAAAACCAAAAGAAAGAAAATACATCTAAAAACTCAGACTATTGCTAGATTTTAAAAAGAACCACTTATAAGGATTAAGCATTAAAATAACGTTTGTGAGGTCCAGCTTAAAGGTTACAAGCAAACAAAAGCACTGGAGGTTTGCATAGAGGAGTCCACAAGCCTTACAGAAATAAAAGAAACAAACATAATTGTGTCTTCCTAGACATTGTCTAATCAACTTACATATCTAGGATTTCAATTATGTAGTTTCTAGGTATGATTTAATGATTTTTCATACCTGGCACAAGCTTCTTACAGCATTGCTGCTCTGTGTCTCCTCTCCGGAGAGAAGAACAACAGATAGACAAAGAGAAAGTTTTTTCCCAATTTTAAAAAGTTCTAGCCCTCCCATTGGCTCTTATAGTCAGGTGCCCATTCCCTTCCTTTGACCCCTGGGCTTTTTAAACCCTTTACAGGTAAAGCAAGTAAAGAACAGCTACTAACAGGGATTTTGTAGCTAACTGACTGGCTGGAGGTCCATGAAAGGGAGTTCCCCCCCCCACACACACACTTCATTTATCACATCCCTGCATGTGGTGCCAGGTGGGATGCCCCTTGAGCTCTGTCCTCTCCGGCACACCTGTATTTGGCTTGGAACTGTTCTGCCCTAAGTAGCTCAGCATTTGGCCTTTAAAAAGGAGCACCAAAGGAAAGCAGTATATTCAGAATGATTGAGCCACACACCTAAGAGATTCCAGAACTGAGCACAGTAGCCACAGTAATATCATCACATACATACACAAATTGAAAAAAACTATATACATTTATACACACCTTTACTGGATTGCAAGAAAAGATTGCCCATCTGTGCTCTGGGTGTCCTGGAGAATCATTAGTACAAATATACTAAATCATAAACAGACCTGCCAATTATCCCAGGTCAAATGGTGAATTCAAAATAACCCAGCAGCAACATAAATAAAACAAAAACTAACCAACCTCCCCAAACTATTCTCACCACAATTGCACACCATTATCAACCGTCTCCTCACAGGCAATGGAGAAAATGAGGGCCCTGCAGAGAGCGCTGAAGGCAAATAAACGCTAGCATTTATGGACCCTGGGGTGAAGGGCAAATTCCAAAGGCCCAGAGCCCTAGTGGAGAGCACCCGGCCAGATACACCGTTTGTCTTGTACTAATAGTGCTCCAGCTCAGGAACATCCAGAACCACAGGTATGGCAGTGTGTCATGGGGGAGGAAAACAGGTAGGTCTCAAGCCATTTAGGGCTTTATACATTAAAACCAATATCTTAAAATCAATTCATGATTAGCCAAAGCAGATTGAAAATGGTTGTAACTCATGCAGGTGAGCCAGAGCATGCCAGGTGATGAGTCACTCGTATGCTAGGCACCAGCCAATCCGCAAGCCAGGAATTGGTCTGGTTATTTTCAGGGCAGATATATAAGCCTCACAGGAGAAATAGCAGATCAGTATGCTTGCTGTCACTCCAGGGCTTAGAAGTCTCTCCTGTCTCAAAGTGGCAACAGACTCTCCAACCCTTAGCCTGCTCTTGCTCCAGCTTTGCTCTCATCCTAGCCTCATTCCAGTTCTGCTCTGGACTCCTGATTCCAGCACTGACTCTGCTGACTAGGTCTGACTGCTATGGCTGTGACCACTAGACCTGGCCATCCCCATCACAGTTCCTGACAGGGCACATTGGGAGGTCAGAATCTGGGAGCAAAATTCACTGAAGTTATTGGACTTTATACCAGGTGTGAATTTGATTTTAGTTGTAAAATTACAATATAACACAATCTAAACTACCTACCTCTAGAAGAGCAAGGGAGAATACTGGCTAATTATCTGATCCATGCTAAATACAACCACAATTACACTGTTTGCAGTAACTTTGCAGCTCTTTTGGGTCATAGTCTGTACCAAATTTCCCAGGCATCATTGTGTCCTGATCTCTGTGAGCATTAGAGGATATGAAGATTCTTCAGACTACTGACATGGTCTTTCTGGTATATGCCCTCCTCATCAATACTGGCCAAAAATGAACAGAACCTTGGACTGATGAAAACTTTAAAGTCCGCTCATTGCACAAGAGCCACTTTCAGTAATGATGGCAAGGCACTTGCATCTGAGGAAGAGAGATAAGTGCTTTCTAGATCTTTTACTCTACTGATTAATACCCCAGTTAAATAAAAATGCATCTGCTGATGCAACATGAGAGCACAATGTATCTTTTTTATGAATTAATGGTGATGGGGGTCTCCTCTACTAATATGTACTTTCTGTCATTGTGCCAAAGGCAGCAGCTCATTTTATTCCCAACCTTCCTCTCCTAAAAATGCATATATTTACAGGAATGTCTGAAGGGTCTGTGAACAATGTATCCCACATCAAACAACCTCATTTCACATAAAATTATTCCATTTAATTGTAATAGAATACTACCCATGATGAAGACCCTGATCTCACCTCCCAAATGCCATCTGGAAAGAAGGTTTCTCACAGAATGAATGGAGCAGCTGCTGAATAGCAGAGGAAAAATGATGACACAGTATTCTGCAGAAGCACCCTGCTGGTCACAACTACCCAAAGCAGTCATCATCAATTTCTCTGCTAGGCAACAGGCATTCATTCTGAAGAGAGCCTGTTTTCTGGATGGAGATGAGCGGCAGCGTATGACAAGAGGAATTCCAGGGTATAAAATAATGTTGTGGTGAATCTGAGAGGGCTCTATAAACACTCCAACTGCCCCGTTTAGGCTGAACTTCCATTCACTGACCCCCATTTCTGTATGCTGTAAAGCAACAGGAACACACATAATCTTAGTGTCTACCTAAGTATTGAGTACATTATTGTATCACTGTATAAGCTAATGTCGCTAACCTGCAAAGAGGCAGTATCATCTTCATTCTTCAGATCACACATTTCATTAAGGCTATTTCTTCCCAATCCTGGTGGCTGTCAGAAGAGATGTTGTGACCCTTTTTTTCCCCCTTAAAATATTTCCTTACACAGTCACTAGCATTACTTTATAAAAAGCCCTGAGACATCTTATGTATGCAAAAGCAATTCTCATTGTTTCTGAAGCTTATTTAGAGGCATTGGAATGTTTGATTGTACTAATATACTGAATATTTAGGGAAAAGAAAATAAATTTAAAAAGTAATAATTTTCATTGTATTTTATTTCAGACTAAATGTAGGGTATAGAGAAAATGTTGCCATCCTATCTGAACATGTGTTTAGAGAAGAAAAACAGAAAAGAAGATTACATCTGTCATTACACTTTACATGGAAAAACCTTTTCACTAGCAAGTCTGTACTTATCAAAGCATATATATGCTAGGTGAAATAAGGCAAATGAAAAGTTCTCCTTCACGGTTTACATAAAAGCCAATGACCCCAAAATATAAGGTAAATATGAAAGAGAGTTAATAAAACTTGATTTTTGAGTAGTAGCAGTGGAGACTGGCAACATCTGGAAGTGAGCAGGCAAAGTTTAAAACTTGGGCCATACTGGGCATTCAAAATTCCCACTGACTTCAACGAGAATTTGGTGTGAGCAAGGAATGCAAGTTTAGTCCTGCAGAGAGTTGATCAGAGCCAAGATAAAGATACAGGCAAAGATTATGAGGCAAACTCACAGCCGGACCAGGGCTGCTCACTCAGCTATGACAACTCACTCCTCCAGCACAGCCTTCAGTGGCTCACCTGCCAGGCATGCTGCAGGGTTGGATGATGCCCAGGGATAGGTATTTCACTCTCACTGTCAGAGCCACAAGTTAGTCTGTGCAACGGTACTACTTGGCTAGGAATTCTCCTACTGTTTTTTGGGATTACAGACTCCCTAGGCTTCCAGCCTGCCCCTGATCCTGTGCCTGTTCCTGCTCCAATCTTGGTGCAGCCCACTTCATCTATGTCTGTGCCCCTCTCTTACCCTGCTCCAGCCCTGCACCAACTTCCTGACCCCCAGATCACTGTGACTGGACTGACTCCACCCGGGCTTTGGCTTGCTTCCTGACTCTAACTATGACCCTGATTTGGCTTATCTATGGACTCTGATTCACAGCCAGTGCCCTTGGCCCAGTCCCAATTTTGTGTCCGGCTTTGACCCTTAATACCTGTTCTTGACCACCACTCCAACTCCAACCCTGACCACCTCAAACCCAGGGTCTGACACAGATCTTACTGTACTTTACCCTGAGAAGCCTTCACTGAGTAATAGTTTCTTTAATTCCATCAATCTTCTGTTTCATTGTGACCACCATTGTTCTATTTCAATAAGACTTTAAAGTATTTTGTATGGGCTCAGTGGAGGCTTTCCCATAAGCCCCAAGCAAGGGACACTCCAGCCACCATCTGCATCCTGTTTCCCATCTTATTCTGAGGTGGAAGTACCATACTATGCCTATAGTCTTCCCGCACTCTGGCATAGGTCTGTCTTTACCACTCCTTGTCTACATCTGTATCAGTGATGAAAGGGGCATGGTGGCTGTATGGTCATGGCTCTGTTTATCTAGCTACATCCAATCTTATGAATAAGAGGCTACATTACACCCCCTTAATCCTTTCTGCTGCCATGCAAGCTAAGCCACAACTTGGCCCTATGTAAATAAAATATTCAAAGTTATTTATTCTGATATAGAATTCCCTATAATGAAAATCAATTGACGATCACTTTCTTTAAATGTGGCCAGTGAAGTTTTAACACACACAGACACACACACACACAAACACAAACACTTATGGTGTAAATTCATATACATCTCACTAATGCTTTTAGCAAAATGCACTTCCATGATTTTGGACAGGTAATACTGTTGTGTATGGTGTTATAATGTAACTGTGATTAATTACCACTTTAGCTCAATAATGCACCCCTACATTTACTTTAGGCCTGTTGTATCATTTTATCCTTCCAAGAATTAGCTAGAAGAAGTTAGCTAGACAGAACAAGGAGCAATGGTCTCAAGTTGCAGTGGGGGAGGTCCAGGTTGGATATTAGGAAACACTATTTCACTAGGAGGGTGGTGAAGCACTGGAATGCGTTACCTAGGGAGGTGGTGGAGTCTCCTTCCTTGGAGGTTTTTAAGGCCCGGCTTGACAAAGCCCTGGCTGGGATGATTTAGTTGGGAATTGGTCCTGCTTTGAGCAGGGGGTTGGACTAGATGACCTCTTGAGGTCCCTTCCAACCCTGATATTCTATGATTCTATGATTCTAAGTTCAAGAACAGATCAGTGTACTACAGAACATATATCAAATGCAAATGAAATCCTGAAGGGGACTAAAATATCCTTTTTCTGAGGGGAGTATTCCCACCTGCTACAAAATTTCATGTTAGCATTATGACACTTGCCATTACCAGTATATTAGAATCTACCAATTGGGGAATCTAAAACACTATGCACTCACTTTCTGATCCCAATGTTATTTTTAAATCCTCTTTGCTACTCTAATTACCAAAGGCTTGTTAAATATTCAGTTCATTATTAAAAACACTAGCATTTTGTGCATATTTTTTTCTTTCAAGTCACCACTTCTAATTTTTTTTGTTTATAATTTTGCTCTGTGTTTAATATTCCTGTGTCAGCAACACAAACATATTTTTGTCATGCTTTTACTTTGTTTCAGTTTCAAACCTCCTTTATGAATGTTACAGGAGTTTTTTTCATAGAGCTCACCTGGCATAATCAGCCCTCCAAGGACCCAGTCAATTCCTACATCAGTTAGATAATTTGACAGCAGGTTGAACACATTTGCCAATTAGGGCTGCAGACACTTTGCTAGGTCAACTTCCAAACCTTATTCAAATTCTTCCCTCATGTTTGTTGAATAGAAAAATAAGAATGTATGTTCAAATCTATGTGATGCTGTGTACATGACGCTATTTTTCTCGCATTATTATAAAATATTTGAAGGGGGAAACACCCTTATTCTCTGAAAAAATAAAAAATCTGGGGGGGAAGGAAGGTTTCAATATTAAACTCTGCAAGAGAAAAAGAGGTAAAACCAATGACAAGAGCTATCCTGTCATAAATGATACAACTGTAATCCAGCCAAAATTCCCTTGATGAAGGAACTGAGTGGTGGGGGATGGCAAGAAAAAGGGTGTGAAAAGATCCTTTATGCAAACTTAATCCCTCTACCCATCATAGATTTGGCCAGGTGCTGATTTGGGCCTGGCATAATTTATAGTAGCCTTGAGTTTGCTTTGATTTGCGCCTGGCTGCTATGCCCCCCAAAAGGGGCTGGTCCATGCACATGAGGATTGCCAACTGCACTTGTAGAACACTGGCCATGCCTTTAACACCAGGAGCTGCCAGGGTGTATGACATAGTATCAGTTATGTTGTCACTGAAATATTTCCTTATGCAAGAGGTATCCTCAGGTGATCATGTAGGCCAGGTTCAAATTTGCTTTGTGGCATTGATGTGGTGCACAACATATTTTAAAGGACTAAGGATCTATTTTTTATTATAATCAGCACTGCTAATACTGCTGCTGTGTGGTATATGTACCCCACGAAGGCTCAGCAACCAAAGGGTTAATACAGACACTTTTGGTCACTGATGATTGGAAGCCTCATAGCAGCTGGGAGGATAAAAGGAGTGTACAAGAGGGGTATGGTGACTACCGAGGAGTGAGCAGACTGGAAAAAGGAGTGTCTGCTAGCAATCTACTAAAGAGCTGCCCAGAGACAACAGCCCAGGAGGGGACAAACTGATTAACAGAGGAGCCTGCAGAGATCCAAAGAAAGGCAGAAAGATGCTCAGGACTCTGTCAGAGTCAAAGAACCCTGATCTTGCTTATGTAGCTTGAGGGCCATGAGCTGGAACCCAATGGAGTGGGTGAACCTTCATTCCCCTACTAATCGTCACCCTGCACTTAAGCAGGGAGGAGTTTGGCTGGCTGGCCGGCAGAAGAAGACAATGCCTTCTGGTTTGGGGGAGGAGGGAAGACGTAAAGCTGCTGGAAAGACCAGTCAGCATGGTGGATAACTCATAGGGTGACCAGACAGCAAATGTGAAAAATCAGGACAGGGGGTGGGGGGTAATAGGAGCCTATATAAGAAAAAGACCCCAAAATCGGGACTGTCCCTATAAAATTGGGACATCTGGTCACTGTAATAACTCACCACGTAGGAATGTGGGGTTTAAAAAGGTCAGCTGGACCTGGCCCCTCCCTTCTTTACTCAGAACAGGCTGGGCAGCATGGGAAACAGCATGGTTCCAGGGGCACGGAAAAAAGCAGCAAACAGCATTGGAAGCAGGATCACTCCAGGGGCATGGAGAAGAGTAAGCTCGGGAAACAGCGGGGCTGTTACCCCACCCCCCGACCCGAGGGACAGGGAAGGGCAGGCACAGACAAATTACACAGAAAGGGGACAGTGGAAAGAAGGGGAACTAGCGTCCCCCGCCCCAGGTACTTCCACCCACAGGCAGGCTGGAAGCTGCAACCAGGGAGGGTGAAGTTGCAAGCGAGGCTAGTCAGCATCTGAAACAATCAGGGGGGAGGCAGCCAAGCTAATGGCTGGCACCTCCTTGTGGCGGATGTTCAGTGCTGGTACTCCAAAAATCAAGGCACAAAAGAACAAAAAAATGGCTTGGAAAAGGAATTAAGAAGAGGTGCTTAGTAATTGAGCAAGCTGGGGGCAGTTGGGGACTCCTATGACTGGTACAACAGGGAGCCAATGCCCCCATCATTATAGTCCACCTTAATCCCTCCTACAAGAGGGCATGGTCGGTAAGGTCTCAGCAAGGGAATTGCTGGAAGGACCTGGATAAATGGGGAGGAGCTGTGGAAGCCCCCCCCACCTTCCCCGGAATTGGCTGGAATTGGTAAGGTCCTGGCAGTGAATCTGCTGGAGGGACATAAATTTTGCACCTGCACTGCACACATTTTATCTGCTGGGTTAGTCCCAGACATCTGTCAATAATAAAGTTGCCACCTGATTAAACCCATATCCAATGTCTTCTGCCATTCTTTCGGCATAGCCAGACAACCCCCGAAGGACTTGGGAGTGAAGAAAAGGTTTTCAGCTTCCTGGGTACCAGGAATAGACTGACTGCTCCACTAGGCTGGGTGAGCCCTGGGTCTGGCCAGAGGAGGTACCATTGCACCTATGCACCCCCACACACTGCCTATTACTAAGTTTGTCTGAGACTTCCTATTATAAGACCCTGTTTTCAGTTCCTCATAACTTTGCAACATGTAACCATTGGGGCTGAAATTTTCCATGTTGGATGTCTGCCTTAGGCTGAATTTTTTTTTTTTTTTTAATATTTCAGCCAAAACAGTTAAGCTATTTTCAAGAAGCAGGCTAGGGAAAAATGCATTGTTTTGCCCAACTTAAAAAAAAAATATTCTGGTAATCTTTGTCATTTCTGTTAGAGATGTGCCTTTTGCTGTCTCCATAAAAATCCATTTAAATTTAGCCATACTATAAGCCTTGTAAAAAAAATCAGTTTGCACATGCTCGGTAGAGTCAGATTTTAGCAGTCAAATTCCCTGAAAATTCTGTCCACCGGGATGTATTCCAGCCCAGAGCTGAGCAGGACTTTTCCTGCGACTGTAGCTTTGAGCTGTTCTTACCTCATACTCTCCTTTGTAGTAGCTGAGGGCTAGATTCACAAAGGACTAACTTTTAGGCACCTAGAAAATCACAAAACCATGCAATTCACAAAGCCTGTTTTAGATGCCTAGGCAATTTATACAATGCATGGGGAGAGATACGAGCCTTAGACTGCTATTCACAAAAGCTAGCACACTGGGTGGGGAGCTGCCTACGTTAGCTGGTGAGATGCTGATGACAGGGGTATGTCCTAAACCCCACCAGGGAGCCCATCTCTGATTGTGATTCTTAGTTGTGAACCCTCTCCTGGATTTAGGCACCTAAGGCATTACCTCTTGCAAGAAGCCTAGTGGGAGGGGAAAGATTTCCCTCCTAACTTTTAATCCAATCATTAGGATACTCACCTGACATGTGGGAGACCCCTGGTTCAAGTTCCCCCCACCTGATGAAAGAAAGGAATTTGAACAGGAATCTGCCACCCCTCAGGTGAGTTCCCTAAATCATTGTACTATAAAATATTCTGCTGTGGATGATCCTTGCTCTCTCCTATTGAAGCTATTTCACTGAGGATAAATAATTAAAGATTTATTGGAGCAGGGGGACTGGATCCTGGGTTTCCCATCTCCAAGGTGAGTGCCCTCTCTACCAGGCTATGAAGTCATTCTTATATACTTTTTGGCCCAATTAATATTTATTTGTTTATCGACTGTCTCGCAGAGTACCTTTTCCAACATGAGCATTGCATTATTAAAGTACAGTATCTGTGATATGTTTCATAGACAATTCAGTAACCCTTAATAAAAAACACGAGTACAGTTCTAGTAGAATATTTGGCAGAAATGGATAAAATGGTTTGAGTAAATTGGTATTAACCCAAATGATTACCCAGAATTAGTACCCAAAATTAATCTTTTTGAGGTTCAAAAAAGTAGGGTTTTTTGTTTGTTTGTTTGTTGTTTTAATTTTCAATGTATGTTTTTCAAATGCTGGGTTTCATTTAAGAGCAGAGAGAACCTTCCTCACAGGACTGTAGTTTTTCTATTTTTGTCATATTTCCAGCAGGATTTCTTGACCAAAGACATTTATACAAGATCTGGATATTTATCTGCACTGAACCGTCAAACCTTTTAGAGTTGAACCATCACAATTGATTTCTATACTCAATTACTCCATTAAGGTTAACAAAGTTGCATATATGTAACTAAGAGCAGAGTTTAGCTTAATTTATTTAATTGTATGCACATATAGAAATGTATAAATCACTTTCACTGAAACATAAGTTTTGTGGCAACATTTTACAAAATACCAACTAGTTTTTAATCAAAACACCATGTGGTACCAAGTCAAATGCCTTACAGAAGTCTAAGTATAATACATCAATGCTCTTACATTTATCAACCATATTTTAATGGCATCTAAGTCCATTAAGCAACACTGGAAATCTTAGCCTATAATCACAAGGGGCTTCATTTAAAGGCCATCGAAGTTAATGGAAAGATGACCATTGATTTTATGAGCTGGTTTGGAATTTTTGGCAGAACTCCCCCCGCCCCCCAATAATGCTGATGCATTGAAAGCAAAACTATTCACAAAACAGGATTTGGATCCTGTTCAGGGAGTTTACTTCTTACACATTTATTTGTAAAGTATGCAAATGGTAAATACAGTGTGCTAAGAAAGGCTAAATTCAGTTTCTGCCATTTCCAGCGTACACTGAGAGCATTGCAAGCTAGTGTTTAATCCCAGTTGGAGCCACTCTTTAAGAGCCTAAGTTTGTTTTTTCTGGTAAGATATGGTAATTGCACCCAGCAATATTCATTCACAATATATGAGGCAAGATTTTAAAATGTATCCAGACCTGTCCTAATGAGAATTGAGAATGGAAATATTCAGGAAATTCCAATGCTCCTTTTGACCAAAATGTAAAACAAGACTTTATTATTTTTGGGGCAGTGGTGCAAGCAGGTGCTTTGGCCTCAGGAACACAAAGCGAGAGCATGACACCTGGTTTATCATCACACTATAATAAAATGCTAAATTTGTAGCCAACTGCAGTCACAACAAGAAATTAAAGAGGCAGAGAGAAAACAAACATGGAGTTATACAGCTCAATAGAGAGATGATCATATGCACAGGTGCCAACTTTCTTCTGTCCAGGTGGGTACTCCATCCTGCTCCATCCCGAAGCCCTACCCACTCCACCCCTTCCCCCAATGCACCACCCTCGCCCCGCTTCTTCCCAAGCCCACTCCGCCCTGCATCTCCTGCCTGCTGCCGAACAGCTGATTGGCAGATGGCTGGTGGGTGCTGAGCACCCATTAGATTTTTTAACATGGGTGCTCCAGCCCCGAAACATCCACAGAGTTGACGCCTATGATATCATGTCCTCTTGCTGTGAGGTGCAGAGGGGATGCAAGCAACACAAATGATGGCCAAATCTGGCCAGTTAACCCAGAACGGAGTTTGAGATTGAAGAGCACTATTGATTGAAGAGCATTGTGAGGCACTATTATCCCTCAGATAAAAAAACAAACAAAAAGCATTTAGGTTACAAAGGCAAGCTCTTGAAAGATAGGAAATGCCAGATTTAAGTTACCTTTACCACAGTAATTTTGCCCCTTTATCTGTCCATCATGCTCACTGAATACAGCAGAAGTTCTGTGGGAAAAAGTGTATGTGATCATTTAATTAAGGACTGTATAAAAACATAGCTGTGTAATGATCAGGATTTGAACCTTTGGCTTCCTGGTTTTCTGACAAAAAAAATTGAAAATGTTTGAGGAAAGCAAACACTTTCAGTGAAAATTCTTTTGTCAAAAATCCCATTTTCTGTCAAAATAATTTTGATGGATTTTTTTTTCCAGACTACTGTTGTCCCAGAGGGAGAGATGGATTGCTGGGTTTGGAATTGATGGGGAAAGCCCAGCCATACCTGTCTCTTTCTCTCCCTCGGACCACTTGAATTGGGAGGACCGCCTGCCCCGTGTGGTGACCCCAGGAGGATGGGCCATATGAACACCTATGTGCTGGGTCCAGAGTTTTGTCAGGAGGAGACTGATCTGGTTTGTCTCTCTTCTCCAACTTGTTTCCCCAGCAGCAGTTGTGTTAGCAGGTGCAGCTTCCTGGTATTCCCACTGCAGTGTGTGGCTGCTGCTGCTTGGGTGCAAGCGTGAGCCCAGTCTTGGAATGTTCAGCAACTTTTACCAGCTGCAAAAAGTTTCCTGTAAAATACAAGTGAGAGAAGGGAAATGGTTATTTTTAACTGTTTCTATCTCAGCCATATCTGAATGGAATTTCATGGAACAAAAAAATGGCACTGCTATAGCCTAAGGAGATTTCCCTTGCTGAATATCAAAGGGCTAATGCAAACAATGGAGGTGTTAGAGCTTCTCAACAAAGAGATCACAGGAATCTTTTATAATGGGAATGCAACCAGCTTCTCCTATAATTATATGCTTTTGGGCACAAGGACCATCGTTTGTTATATGTGTGTACAGTTCTGTGTACAGTGAGGCTCTGATCTGTTTTTGGGGTCGCTAAGGGCTGCAACAATACAAATAATAAATCATCAGAATTCAGAGCTAATATCAGGCCAAAAGGAGAACAAGGCCACTGCATGAGTTGTAATGGAGCAATGGGGCAGGGCAGTATGGAGGAGCTGGCTCTTCTTATGGATGCCCAGACATCTTCATTTTCCTCACAGATCTTGGCAGCCTCATAGTCCAGGGTTTAGTATGACCCCCAACCATAATCTAGGAGGAGATAATGCATGTGGAACTTTGCCTGATTCTGTACAGTTTTCAATGTAAGACTTTTTCCTCCTGCAGAAAGAGATGATAGGGCCCTGAAGTGGGTTTTTTAAATGATATTTTTACTATGTGTTCATAATGGCTTCTTGGCTAGAACAATAAAACAGATAAATAATAATCTAATTTTACCCTGCTGGTTTTCCCCTTTTAATCTGAAATAAAACAGTGGCAGCTTAATACTGAAAAGTTAAGACAAGTCACAAAATATAAAATTAATTTTCATGAATTTTGAGCATTTGCAAAGTTTGTATAATATTTCAGCTGCTAAGTATCATTCTCAGTATTTACTTTTACCAAACACTAAAGCAGTAATATACTTTTTTGTCCATGATCCATTTTAAAAAAGAGATCATTTTCAATTCTGCAGGTAAAGAATTAGGGCTGGGCTAATATCAGACCTGATCCCATAATTAATGGTAATATATTTAAGGAAAATCTCTCTCCTCTGTAGCTGGAGATTTTGCAGGGCAAGAATTATATCTCAAAAGATTAATAGGAGCTTTTTCTCTCATAAAACACGCATAAGGAAAACAACTACAGTATTCAAGTGGCAAGTGTTGGTAAGTGCTGACTTTTTAATAGAGCTCATTGAAAATTTTCCAACTGCACATTTTTCCATCAGAAAATGCAGTTTTGTGAAAATTGAAACTTTCTGTGTGAATGTGTCAATTTCAATGACATTTTATATTGGGGGAAAAAATCAAAATGAAGTGTTTCAATGAGGTCAAAACATTCTGACCTTATTGGAATGGACCATTCTGATTTTTCATTAGAAAAGCATTTTTAATTTTGAAATGTATTTTATTTTATGTGTCAGATTTTAATATAATATGCAATAAGATCAAAACGAACAAAAATGGAACAAAATATTTCAATTTTATTGTAACAATGTTTTGATTGACTTGAAATTTATATTTTTTGTTTTCAAATTTTCATTTTATGGAAAATTTTGAAGTTCTTGGTTTTTGTTTTGATTTTGATTGAAAACAAATTTCAAAATAATGGAATTTCATATGAAATGGAAATTTCCAATTCCTGCACAGCTCTAATTTTTAATTGTAATAATTGTAAACATTTAAGAACATGTTGATTTCATGTTAAATGAAAAGCAGTCACTTATATGAGGGAACTCTTCTTTACTAACTCATCATTTATAGTTGATATGCAACTATTTCAGCTATGTAAAAAGAACTGGCAGTTGAGTCTTATGAATGCAAATGCATCGCCTTTCCTTATTGCTGCATGTTTGCTTATGTGTTACACTCATAGGATAGAGTTCAGCTAGTACATATTAATGTACTTGCACTGAAGGCAAAGAAACTACACTTATTTCTATCAGCTGAGGATCTGACCTATACTGTTTAGTAATTTTTTCCCCATGTTTACATTGGACTTCTTGTTTTTGAAAAGGAACAAATTTAGACCAAGGACCACCAAGTCTTCCATGCAATCAAAGGAAACTGACAGTGTATATTACACCCAATTAATCTGAAGATATGGTCTTTGTTCAATGCACCACAGGAAATATTTTTTAAAAGAATAAAAACAACCCTCCCCCCCAGCAATATGCCTTGAAGTTTCTTCCCAGATTCAAATCTGACAGTTCATATAAACTAGTTCATGTGAACAAGAATCAATATTAACTAGACCCGAATGAAGAGTGGGAAAATGTAAATTTAATGAATTTGCGCAATTCAACTCCTCAGTATGTCAGCCAAGATGATGGCCATCATATTTGCACTCTTTCTGTTGACTTTGCCACAAACACTTGTGCAACCAGTTTTTGTTCACAGAAAGTTTGAGGAGGAGCTTTTTTCACAAACAGCTGTGCATGAATTAGTGTATTCATATGTGAACAACCATATTCATGTGGAAGTGCTTGTCTTGCTATCCTGTACATACGTACACACACAACTTGCTGAGAATGACAAGAGAAAGCTGACTGCAACATCTGTAATGTATCTGGCTGATTTTTTTTCTCAACGTCTACATTCAGGACAGAAATAAGTTGTTAAATGTAAATCTGGGCTCCAGATACAGAGCCAACTATAACGCGGCTCTTTTGTGCAAAAAGTGCATAGAAAAACATTTTAAAAGCCCTCGAATTTCCAAGACCTGATGATTCCTTAAACTTTTTCCATAAAGTGTTTTCCAATCTCTTTGTGAGCGATTCAACACCCTGATTAATTCTTCAGACTTTTCTGCTTGTAAAAATTGCAGATGGCTATCCATTCAGGCCACTGGGAGAACTTGAGGATCCTTCAGAAGGAAATATGCTATATGAATCTAAGACATTATTATTTATTATTACAGACATGCAAACAGATTCAGATAGAATATGAGCCACACCTAGCTTTCACTCATTGCTTGTTCTGAACCTGACATATAAATCCTTGATGAGGTTCAAAGAGTTTTCTCCTATTATTTTGTATTCTGTGTACCTCTGCACTTGCTAGTTATAGCTACTTTTGGAAGCAGAATTCTGACACAACCAAAGAAAAACTCTTATGTTCTTGTGAGATCTCCAACCCATTTTTGCAGACCCAAGTGGTTTGTTTAGTTTGGACAAAGCTCACATAAGCATCCAATATTGGCAGCATTACTTATCTAAACTAAAATGAACACAATATCTGAACCTTTTGAGATTCACCTTTCACTAATATTAGTTTTCGTTGTCTTCTTATAATACCCTTTAGATACAGCCAATAACTTCTTTACTTCAACTGAATACTGCATTCCAATCTTCGTATTGCTGCTAACTTGAATACATGCAACTGTGAGTACATTCTAGTTCTTTTCAGATAACATACTCTATTGGATGTTTATTTGTAATGTTAGTTTCCATTGGATGCCAATCAGAAAATCAGGAATGTGCTATTCTTGCTCTATGTAGTTAATAGAGTTTGTGGAAAAATTTCTGACAAACCAGTTTTCCACTGGAAAATGCTGATTTGACTGAATTGAAACATTCCACAGCAATGTGTCTCTTCACGTAACTTTTGATGGAAACCAGGCAGGCAGGTTGGCTGGCTAGCTCCCTGGGCTGGCTCACTCCCTGAGCAGTTAGATCATTGGGCTCCCTGGCTCCCCAGGCAACCAGCTCCCTCATTGGCTTGTGACCGGACACTTTATAAGCATTCCTTTCAGTTCTTCTGGAACATAATTCTGTGAAAATGTCCTTCTCATGGAAAATTTTGCATATCCAACTTTCTTTTCGGAACATTTTTGGGGAAATGTGAATTTTCCACAGGACAGAAATTCTGGTTCCTGCACAGCTCTATGGCTGACTCTTACATTTCAGTCTTTCAAGCCTGGAATGTTTGTTAAGTTTATTTTTACAAGCATTTTTTTTAAATCCTAGAGCTCGACAAAACATCAGAATCACGTTTATTTTGTTTTGGGAAAGTGTGGATCTAAGGCAATATGTCAGAATATGAAGAGACATAGCTGTCTTGTGAGATCAGTGTTCATGAAAAGTTCTATTAGTGATGATCCTCTCCAGAGGTCAGTATCTTTTGGACAGCCCCAGAATAAGTGTTAAGATCTCGATTTCTGTTTGTATCTCCAGCAGATGTTATTGCTTGTGAACCTGCTGTATGTAACCTATCTGCAGTCTAGTGCTCTCTCTAGGTTTGTTTTTTGTTGTTGTATAAGAAGGTTTGTAAAGTCATCCATTAATTTTTATGACACAGAATATGCTGTCCTATATCAAACCTAGGAACTGCTTTTTCTTATCTATAAATCTAGATTTTCTGCTTTTATTGAAATACCTCTTTGTGGGTAGTTTTTTTCCTAATATGTATGTGATGGGATCCCCGGGGTGCAACCTGGGACCGTGGGACCACTGTGCCCCCTTATCTCTCCAGCCTGGGCTGTTGTAGTAGTAGGATTTTATGTTTGTATTTTATATAATAAAAAAATAATAATGTAGCATGCATTAAATGTATTCGTGTATGATTTGACCACATCCTGACAGCCACCCTTTCTGAAAGCAGAAAGGAATGGTCTAGTGTGCCATTGGTAAAAATGCATCAGCCAGAATCTTGTGTCTAAAGCTGATTTCAAGGCAGTAACAGACTTGTAGGGTCACCACTTTGTTGTAGGTTTAGCATTTTTGAAATAAGTAAAAGAATGCAATGATTGTTTTCTCCTGCATTGAAATCCGATGTTCCTGTTCAAATGCTTTATGTCAATCAATCCTGTTTTGTGTGTGAATGAGGAATGTGTGTATTTGAAAATAAGTGTGAAGGCCATCACTGGACCAGATGTTCTAGGAAGGAATCAAGGACGAATGTAAAGGAGCCAGGAGATGTCAGAGGAGGGCAAATTAACAACTGGCAGGCACCCATCAATGGGGACAAGATAGTTGTAAACAAAACCAGCCTGGGGTAACTCCCTAAAAAACTAATAAAAGCACTCGTCAAACGGCTATTGATTACAGCATAACAGTGCAAAACTCATTGGTCCTAATGAAGGAAGATCACTATATAAATCGGGTGCTTTGCCATGAAACTTTGGGTTTATCCTGCCAAAACTTCCCCTGAGCATCATGTCACAACCGACGGAACCCGGCTCCTCTCTACCTATGATCAACCTAGCTGGTCACTAGATTGATCCGGACTCTGGACTGGTGACTATAACATCGACTAGCGGGACAGTGTGTGTGTGTGGGTGTGATTGAATGCGTATGCTAATTGCTGTATCTCCAATAAATGTGGTGTATTGCCTTTCCCCTGAAAAAAATCCCATGCGCTGCTTATAAGCATAACACTGTCTCTCACAATGCTTTGCTAGTGACAAGCAGCAAACCCCTCCAGGTGCTGTTATCACTCAGCACAACAGCATGTGGAGCCCCACACAGCAGGATTGCATGAATGCTCCCAGAGCCAATCATGAATCACACAGAGAAAGGCACCAGCCAACCTAGACTTTAGTAAGGCATTTGATATGGTCTCGCATGATATTCTTATCAATAAACTAGGCAAATACAACTTAGATGGGGCTACTATAAGGTGGGTTCAGAACTGGCTGGATAACCCTACTCAGAGAGTAGTTATTAATGATTCCCAATCCTGCTGGAAAGGTATAACAAGTGAAACTTCCCCCAGGTCCCAGCCTTGTACCTCAGGAATCTACCATCTTTCACTGCTCAAGACCCTTTCTTCAGCAATGCAAGTTTACTAATTGGTTCACCACTTCATCAATGGAAAGTGGATATACACCACCCTTTGTAAACGTGAGCAGATTTACCAAACATTTCAGGCAAACTCACTGGTAAAGATAAACAGTAAAACAAGTTTATTGATTGCAAAAGATAGATTTTACGTGATTACAAGTGATAGGCAAAAAGTCAGAGTGGTTACCAAAATAAAATAAAATATAAACAGTGCAGTCAACTCTCAACCCCATTAGACTGGACAACATCTAGATTAAGCAGTTTTTCTCACCCCACTGGATATTGCAGTTCATAGTACACTGCTTTCACCCTTGAAACCTGGGCCAATCTCCTCTGTTGGAGTCTTCAGTCTTCTGAGTGTCCTTGTTGCTTGCAGCATAGGTGGGGAGAGGAGAAAAGGCCAAGCATGGGGCCACCGTGCTCTGTTTTATACCCTTAGTCCATGTGATTGGAGAACACAAGTCCAGGCATGTCTGGTGGGCATTGCTGAGTCAGAAGGTGTCTCTTGTGAGTGAGTCATTGAATTGTAACTCCTCTGCTGGACAATGGCTGGTGGTGTCTGTTCAGCACCCACCCGGGCGCTGGTTACCTCTTCCCTTGTCATTGTCTCTGGATAGCTAGTATCTGGGCGCTTCCCAAACCCACAGCATATTTTAGTGAAAACCATACAATACAATTCTTATAATTTTATATGCATTAATGTTACATATATTTAGATGGAACAATGGCTTACAGCAGACCATAACCTTTCCCATGATACCTCACATGGCATGTTTTATATGCAATATAACAGTTATATGTAAATGAAGAATATGGAGGTTACAGGGCACTCTCGCAAGGTATAGAATTTCACAATGTAGCAGTATGTTTTTCCTGTTTCAGCTCTCAGTATATTTGTGACAAGGTGTTCACCCCACACTGAGGATGGGGAAAGAGGAGGAATAGCTCAGTGGTTTGAGTATTGACCTGCTAAATCCAGGGTTGTGAGTTCAATCCTTGAGGGGGCCACCTAGGGATCTGGGGCAAAATCAGTACTTGGTCCTGCTAGTGAAGGCAGGGGGCTGGACTCAATGACCTTTCAAGGTCCCTTCCAGTTCTAGGAGATAGGATATCTCCATTAATTTTTCTATTTTTTATTTTAATCTCTTGATTGAATGAGGAATCATAGAATCATAGAATATCAGGGTTGGAAGGGACCTCAAGAGGTCATCTAGTCCAACCCCCTGTTCAAAGCAGGACCAATTCCCAACTAAATCATCCCAGCCAGGGCTTTGTCAAGCCGGGCCTTAAAAACCTCCAAGGAAGGAGACTCCACCACCTCCCTAGGTAACGCATTCCAGCGCTTCACCACCCTCCTAGTGAAATAGTGTTTCCTAATATCCAACCTGGACCTCCCCCACTGCAACTTGAGACCATTGCTCCTTGTTCTGTCATCTGCCACCACTGAGAACAGCCGAGCTCCATCCTCTTTGGAACCCCCCTTCAGGTAGTTGAAGGCTGCTATCAAATCCCCCCTCATTCTTCTCTTCTGGAGACTAAACAATCCCAGTTCCCTCAACCTCTCCTCATAAGTCATGTGCTCCAGACCCCTAATCATTTTTGTTGCCCTCCGCTGGACTCTTTCCAATTTTTCCACATCCTTCTTGTAGTGTGGGGCCCAAAACTGGACACAGTATTCCAGATGAGGCCTCACCAATGTCGAATAAAGGGGAACAATCACGTTCCTCGATCTGCTGGCAATGCCCCTACTTATACAGCCCAAAATGCCGTTAGCCTTCTTGGCAACAAGAGCACACTGTTGACTCATATCCAGCTTCTCGTCCACTGTGACCCCTAGGTCCTTTTCTGCAGAACTGCTACCTAGCCATTCGGTCCCTAGTCTGTAGCAGTGCATGGGATTCTTCCGTCCTAAGTGCAGGACTCTGCACTTATCCTTGTTGAACCTCATCAGGTTTTTTTTGGCCCAATCCTCTAATTTGTCTAGGTCCCTCTGTATCCGATCCCTACCCTCTAGTGTATCTACCACGCCTCCTAGTTTAGTGTCATCTGCAAACTTGCTGAGAGTACAGTCCACACCATCCTCCAGATCATTAATAAAGATATTAAACAAAACCGGCCCCAGGACCGACCCTTGGGGCACTCTGCTTGAAACCGGCTGCCAACTAGACATGGAGCCATTGATCACTACCTGTTGAGCCCGACGATCTAGCCAGCTTTCTATCCACCTTACAGTCCATTCATCCAGCCCATACTTCTTTAACTTGGCTGCAATAATACTGTGGGAGACTGTATCAAAAGCTTTGCTAAAGTCAAGGAATAACACATCCACTGCTTTCCCCTCATCCACAGAGCCAGTTATCTCATCATAGAAGTCAATTAGGTTAGTCAGGCACGACTTCCCCTTTGTGAATCCATGCTGACTGTTCCTGATCACTTTCCTCTCCTCTATGTGTTTCATAATTGATTCCTTGAGGACCTGTTCCATGATTTTTCCAGGGACTGAGGTGAGGAAGCCCAGCTGAGGAGGAATGAGCTGGGCTGGGACTGTAAAGACATGAAATTGGAAACAGAAGGGGCTACTGGGAAAGTCTGTAGTCACTCCCTGGGACAAGGGAGGTGTGTTTGGGCTGGCAAACCAGAGAGGAGGAGAAGCAGTGGCAGATTAGCCACTGGGCCAAGGGGCTGTGCTCAGGGGCCTTGGCCAATTGGGGGGTCCTGGAAAAATGGGCACTCCCGCACCCTGACTCACTCCATCCTCCCAGTGCTCCTGCTGGGGAGTAGGGTCTGTGTGCGTGGGCTTGCCCTGTTCTGCCCTCCCGGCGCTCCTGCCAGGAAGTAGGAGAAGTCCCTGTGCCCCGACTCCATTTCCCTAGCAAGAGCACCAGGAAGGTGGGGGGGACTGCAGGTGGATGGGGTGGGAAGGGGCCCCCACTTGCTCTGGTCCAGGGTCCCACAAAAGTGTAATCCACCTCTGAGGATAGGATTCAGGGAAAGGCAGTAAGGTCTAGAAGGGAACAGACCTTAATTGATGACTAGAGGGTCCCTGAGCTAGAACCCACAGTAGAGGGTGGGCCCAGGTTTCCCTGCCAGCCACTGAGGGAATAGCACTATGTGGCAGTAAATCATAGAATATCAGGGTTTGAAGGGACCTCAGGAGGTCATCTAGTCCAATCCCCTGCTCAAAGCAGGACCAATCCCCAGACGGATTTTTGACCCAGATCCCTAAATGGCTCCCTCAAGGAGTGAGCTCACAACCCTGGGTTTAGCATGCCAATGCTCAAACCACTGAGCTATCCCTCCCCCACTCTAGGGCTGCCTGTGAGGGAAAGCTTTCCAACCTTTGGAAGGAGAAACCATTTGGTGATCTGGCCAGAGGGCCAAGATACAAAGAGGAGACAGTGGTTCCTGGAGTGATAGAGGGGGCTGCAGACCAGAGAGACCATGGGAAGGGGCGTCAACCTCGTGAGCTAATCCCCAGAGTGCCCAGGAGGTGGTGCTACCCCTCTGGTGAGTTGACCACTCTGTCACAACCTTCTACAATTTAAAGAATTCTTGACTGGTTGGATAGTCCATCACAGTTTATCCAGTGAGTATTACACCAGGAATGAATTTGGTTCTATGTAACATCTGTAGGTAACACTAGACATTAGTTGTTTTCTAGGTTAAATTTACTTGAAGATGTGAAATGATAGGACTCTGTTTTCTACAAATAGTTTATTTATTTATTTAAAAGACACATTTTCTAGACATGTGTCACTTTTAATGTATGGGGTTGATTTTCGTCCTTCAGTATGTGTGTTGGGGTGAATTTCATCCTTAGGGATTAATGTTCTCATATGAATTAGTAAATATTACAATGTTTTATATCTTACTAAACCATATGTAATGCATTTTCTTATTAACAACACAAACCAATTAGAGCTTACTAATGTGTCATTTTTTTCCACAATCCCTTTCGTTTTACTTGGCCTTTGTCTTAATAATCCAAAGTGCCTTTAGTTAGCTGTCTGACATGCATATTAAAGACTTTATTTAAGATGCATAAATGAGGATATAAACTTTTCCAATGTAGAGAAAAGAACCCTAAAACATATTAAAAACAAAATAAAACAAAGCAAAGCAAATCTAGCTATTAGATCATTACATTAGTGGTCAGAATATTTCAAATAAAATATATAAAAAATTAAATATATATAAGGGAGAAGAACAGAATCTCTCTATTTATTCATCACAGCCACTTCCCTGGTGGAAACTTTATGTAAACTGAAGTCTCATTAAAGCTACAAGGGGGATTTAGATGGCCCAATGGAATATAAAGCAAGCCAGTGCTGTAATACAGTAATTGCGTATGTCACCAAAGAGTCAAGTATCAGAGGGGTAGCCGTGTTAGTCTGAATCTGTAAAAAGCAACAGAGGGTCCTGTGGCACCTTTAAGACTAACAGAAGTAATGGGAGCATAAGCTTTCGTGGGTAAGAACCTCACTTCTTCAGATGCAAGTAATGGAAATCTCCAGAGGCAGGTATAAATCAGTATGGAGATAACGAGGTTAGTTCAATCAGGGAGGGTGAGGTGCTCTGCTAGCAGTTGAGGTGTGAACACCAAGGGAGGAGAAACTGCTTCTGTAGTTGGATAGCCATTCACAGTCTTTGTTTAATCCTGATCTGATGGTGTCAAATTTGCAAATGAACTGCTGAGCTCCAAATTGGGCTCCAAATTGGAATACAGCACAGAGGCAGCTCTTGTAGCACTAAAAGATTGCCATCATGTCAACAGAAGGAGCCACATTTCAGTTCTCATATTACTCAACTATTCTGAAGGTTTGAACAGACATTCACTAAACCCTACTAACTCACTTACATGATATGGCTGGAATAGTTGAGAATGCACTACACTGTCTCCAACCATTAATCTCCCAAAGGACCCATGGAGTGATGATAGGCAACTGCTCTTTTTCCCCAAAGGAAAGCCTGTGGAACCCTGTCTCCTGTTTTATCTCCACTTGAGTATGTAAATGAGATGAGCTGGGGAGATGGCAAAACACCGTGGGCTCCATTACCAACAATTAATATTTCATTTTCTAATAATGTAACCAGTGGAATTGCAAAGATGTCACATTTCCCAAGGGAAATTAGCTCCTTGATGAAGAGACACTTAACCCACATAAGGCCGGAATGGGGAAACAGTTCAATGTACTAGCCAGGACACTGCTCTTCCATGAACAACATCTGCCAGACACTCTGTCAAAGGAATTTGATGCCTCCCAGTCCTGATCAACTCTTCATGTAGCCTTTACAATCAAGTAGCTCTGGTGATCATAAATGCCTCCTCAATGGGCTGGGACATCATGAGCCACAAGTCTTGGGTTGTGTGATCTAACAAATGGATGCCAGTTCATGGCCATGAGCCTGATCTTCAGAGTTCTCATTGGGTCATGGTCAGCTACATCAGCAATTGCCTTTTCATTCATGATATGACAATTTAGCTGCACTTCTCTGGGATAAAGTGCTCACAAGCCCAGGCGGAAGCAGATAGGAGGAGTTCATCTGTGGAGCAACTTCCTCAGGTCAAACTAATCCAGAGACCAATCCTCATCTCTAGAGCCTCTTTTGAATACAATGAGCGACTGAAGGAAGACCAGATCTTTGTGACGTTTCATAAAAAGTTAAACCACTTTATGTTTAGGATTTTGGCATTGACAGCACATATGGAATACCTCTAGCCACTCCAAATCTGCTTGTAAGAGAGTCCAGGTTTCTCACCCGTATAGCAATACAGGTAATATACAGGTTTGATAGATCCTGAACTTTGTCTCAGCACAAAGGTGTTTTTGCATCCATAAGCGAGACATGGACTTTATACAGGAAGCAGCAAGGGCTCAGTCTGGAGCCTGGGCTCTAGGACCCTGCAAAGTGGGCGGGGCCCAGCGCTTGGGCTCCAGGCCAAGCCCAGAAGTCTATACTGCAATTAAACAGCCCCTTAGCCCAAGTCCCGGGGAGGTTTTATTTTCAGTGTAGACATATCCTTAGTGGAAGAACATCCAGTTTTCTGTGACTGTTTGAATTCCTGATACAGGAGTGGCAACAATTAAGTAATATTTTATTTTCAAAATAGGGACAAGATGGAAGGAATAAGTGTGGAGGGCTGGGGCATTCATGAGCAAAAGGGCTGTGTGGTGAGAACATTTTGGTTGGGGAGGGGAGCCAAGTGACTGAAAAAATTGGCACCCAGGCTTGCTTCTTGCAGTTCCTCTTGAAATAAATCTGATGCTGTTTGTAATGCAATTTACTAGATTTGATTTCCCATCCTGAGTCCCAACTATGAATTTCAGTTAAAGTAATTTTGGCTGCACGTATATGAAGCTACTAGGTTCAAGACACTGTCTAATCACTGAAGATTTAGTTCACTACAAATAAATACTGCTTCCTTACAAAAGAAGCTTGTACAAGTCTGTAGAAGTGCCATAAATACAGAGCTGACTTTAATGGGAGCAGGACTGACCCCAGAAGTTTCAGGGGTCAGAATTCATACAACAGAAATAGTTTACCAATAACATAAATAAGTTCTTTATTTTTTCTTGAGAGTAGCTATATGTCAGGGACAGTGTAAAAAAAGTAAGATTCTCATGTATATGCCATAAGCTATTGTTTCACAGTCTATGGATGTTTCTTGCAGGCTGCTGTTCAGACAACAAATTATGCTCCAAATCACACCACTGTAAATCCTGAGTGCCTTGATTTAATAGATCTATCTTATTTGGCTCTCTCTTAGCTCTAATTCAAGAGAAAAGATCTGGGACCAATTCTGCTCTCAATTATACAACTGTAAATCCAAGGTGTTCCAGGATCTTGAGATAATCTTGAAATGGTAGCCGAGTAAGATCATAGTCTATGGATTTATGTTTGAGAATTAGGAGGAGTTGTTTTTTAAATAATACCTGTATGACTAGAAATCCATTTTGAAAATGATGGATTTACTGTTTTGCAATTTATTGTAATTTGCATTTCTGTAATTAAGATTTAGTGTGTGTTTATGTTTACAATCCAAGGCCCCAATTCAGCTAGGTATTCAAGCACATGCCTAAATTTAAGTTTGAGAGTTGTCCCATTGACTGCAATAGGAATATGCATGTGCTTAATTACCTTCCTGAGTCGCATCCTACAGGCCTTATTCAAAACTCATTAAAGTCCAGTGTTTCAATTTACTTCATTGGGCTTTGGATCAGGCCCTAATTATGGATAAGATATAACTGGTTGGTGTCGCATACAACAGCAAGGGGAAGGGGGAAGACAAGGGTTACCATTATAGGAATGCATGACCTGTAGTCACTAAGG
>NW_020664417.1:46693084-46736059 GCF_002925995.2 Terrapene triunguis | reverse complement strand
TCTGCATTCCTCTCCTCTGTTACTTTGGACACTGGTAATATCAGTGCCACTGATGCCAGCTTTCAGAGTAGTGACGCTCCTAGTGCCTAGCTGATACTGAGGCGAGGAGGAAGGAAAACACAGAATAGCTTAACCAGATGAAATATTGTAATTTCATAGCCTCTGCCTCCTAAGAAAAATCAAAACCAGGGCCAGAATAAAATACTGTCACCGGAGAAACTGAACGCTATATTTGTTTGTCTGTAGCTTAACAATCAACATTATAAATAACAGCATAAGAACTATTTTACTTGTTGAGTCAGAGACAAAACTGGTCCAGTTTCTGAAATATGTTGAACAGAAGAGAATTTTCAGACATACCAATCTTTGAACTTTCCAGTCTGGGAATGTCGTTACAGTGTTTATTTTGTGTATGAATCATTTTGTTATCTAAGGTCCAACCCCTTGTTATCCACCAGATCGAATATCATTGACATTTATAGTAAACTTCCTCCTCTCTGACCTCCAAGAAAAAACTCTTACTCACATAAATGAGCTGTTGTGAAACACCTGCCTAATTGGTGCCCTGACTACGTCCTGCCCTGTGTCCATCTGTTTTCCCACCAGCATATATTTTACAGAATGTGTCGGAAGGTGGACTGCAAATTCCAGGAAATCCTGAAACTTGTAGAGTACAGGGCATTTTCAGATGCCTCCAAATTTACTCTATTCAGTTTGCCAGACCCTGCAAATCAACTGAAAATGCCTTGAAATAAAAATCATACAAGAACAGATGGGCAACATTCATATTGTTTACCTTCTTTGGAGGAGGCACATGAAAGTATTTAGTAACAAATGAAAACTACTAACCTAAAATGTATATTATTAACAATTGCAAAATAGATTTCAAATGAGCTTGAGTTGAAATTCAGACAACTTAACATTTTATGCCAGAAATACAAGCCATTTCCACGATGTGTATGGCTTAGAGAGAGTAAACACCACTGCACAGTAATACTGCAACTGTTACAATTTACGGAGGAGGCTTCTCAAAGAAGGTATAATTTGCCCGCTGGGCTTTTTTGCCATTTTTTTGCTCAGATATGGTACAACTTTCAGAGGAAAGAAAATGAGCTTTTTTCCTTGGGACAAATAGGCTAAGAGCTTCACTTATTTAATTTTATTGGCAGAGTACATCTATATTTTGTTGACATCAAACTGGAAGTGTTTGCAGGCTGAAGATAAAGGGAGTAGCATATACCAGCTGCTGAGGTTTTTGGCTTTTCCCTTCATATCTGCCATAGCAAACCCGGCTAGTCCTACACCTGAATGGATATTTGTTCCCCTAGATTAGTGTCACAGTAGCTTTGGCTCCCACACTACCCAGCACAATGTTATCCTTTCCTGGGGCTGCTAGGTGCTACTGTAATATAAACAATAAAAATAATTGGATCTGCATTATTGTCTGAAAATGTAGTGAATCTCAACATACAAGTTTCATTTAATAGAGAAAACCCACAGGGTCATTGGGGTCTGTGGATTTCTTTGCATGTATATTTGGGGAGAAATGAGGGCCCTGCAAAGTTTTCTCTTTTCCATTTTTATAGTTCTGTGATTATAAAAGATCTGTTAGATCACAGTCCCTCTTCTGCACATACAGAAATAAGACATACACTCTTTGGTTACTCTTTCTCTAATTATTAACACTTAATAAGAGCTGGTGCATATTAGTAGGCACATGTCATTATCATTTTACAATTGTAATTTCAGATTATATTGTAGGTATTTTTAGCATCAAATATGTGACAATAATACTTACATTTATAGCACCTTACATCCTTGGATCTCAAAGCATTGTCCTCCTTCCCTCCCTTCAATCTTTTATTTATCATGCATACTTGTTCTATGTAAATGTACGGTTTCATTTAGAGCCTGATCCTGCAATGAGAAGTGTGCAGGTGGACCCTTGTGTCCATACAGAACCCCACTGACTTCAATGGGGTCAGTGATTATAAAAGCCTGGGTATGAGAATCTACCTGCTTGCACCTCATAGCAACACCAGGCCCTTCGATGGTCAGCTTTTCAGGGCAGAGACTGATTTACAAAGTGCATAGAAAAATGAGGCCCCAACTCCATGAGAAGAATACCTCAGTGTAACTGAAATATAAATGATAGATTAAAAATAAACAATTTCTATGCAATAAGTATTACATGTATTTTTATGGATGTGTAAACCAAGGTGTAGAGAAGTTAAATAGCTGGTCACAAAAGGAGTCAATATCAGACCCACAAAATGAACAAAGGTGTCATTATCGTATTTCCCTGCTCCTCCTGCTAGATCACACACTTCTACTCAAATAAATTGTTAATTAAATGAAAGCATTTGCTGTATCAGAAGGACCTAACAGAAATATTAACAACACTTCTCAATTATGTAGCACTTCACAGTTTCAGAGTGTTAGCTAAACAATAGGTAATAACAAGATGATGAAACAAGCTTAACTGCAAATCTGTGGACTAAATTCTTTTCTCAGTTGCACCAGTTTAACTAGAGAATAAAATGAGAGATGATTCTGGCCGTGCTTTTAAAAAAGTGATTGTGGCAAGATTAAAATTAGGTATGCCTTTGCTTTGGTTCTTTGTCTTTTACTACATCACTGAATTAAAAATGTTTCATATTTTCCTTTTTCCATATTGCACATACATTTGGAGTAAGAGAAGCAATTGGGCATCTTATAGTGAGAGGGGACGCATTTTAAAGAGCAAACCCCTTGCAGACAGAAGTTACAGTGCAAGGTGAATGACTAAAAGTATAATTAAAAATCAAAATGTTCCTTAATTGTTTATTTATGGTGAAAATGTTAATTGTCTGCTGCCTTATATGTGCCGTATAATAGGATTGCTTAATTAGGCTGTGAAAGTGCTAGCTCTCTAAAGGTGCAAGCTCAGAATAATTAAAACTCTGACAGAATGTTAACAAAACTTTCCTACAATTTGTACTCAGATAATATTACTTTGGATTTCCTTCTCTCTGTCTCTCTCACTCTCTCTTCTGTGAATAATATGTGATTTCTACCATTAAGGAAGAAAGCAGGGGACAGGCTTTGGCTGATTACTGATATCATGTGAGCCAGATTATCATGTGGATTTGAATGTATTGTGGGGGAATGAAAGGGTACATCAGTCTGAGTGAGTTGCAGTGATCCTCTCAAAGCCTTATTTGCATCTGCCAGCACTAAACCAGACAGCAGGAACCCTCAGTACTGCCAGGAAATAAAGTGGCCTCTAATTGCTTATATGTTGCTGGCAAGTTCTTCAAAAACATCTAGATCATGTATAGTATAGCCCTGACCCCTGAGAGATGCCATTGTCACATGTCTGCCTCTATGAGTGGCAGCAGAAAACAAAATGAAGTTTAGAAGGGAGGAATACAGAAGAGGAAAATACAGACCCTGATTCTTATTTCCATCAAGTCCCCTTTGTTGTTTTCTGTCACTATAAAGGGACCATAAAGTAGATGTAAATTACAGTTACACCATTACACTGTGTTTTAAAACTCATAGCTGTGAGTGTCAGAACCTATATCTACAGACTCGAAGTCATGGAGCTCATGCTACAGTGCTAAAAACAGCAGATGTTGCAGATGTGTAGATGTTGCATCTTGGGCTGGTGCTCAGGTTCTGAAACTCACCTTCCTCCGCAAGCTTCACAGACCTAGCTCCAATCCAAGCCTGAATGTTTACACTGCTGTTTTTAGCACCACAGCACAAGTCCCGTGAGTCTTAGTCTGTAGACTTGGGCTCAGGGGCAGCAGAGCCTTCCCAAAAGTGGGGGGAAAGGCCCCCCCTCCTCCCCTGGAGGGTTGGCCCCCGGCCAAGCTAGAAGCGGAGCAGGGCTGGGGAGCCCATTCCTGCCTGCCTGGAGGAGGTGGGGGCCGAAAGAAGCCCCATGCTCACGTTTCCGCCCTTGGGCTCCCTGTGCAGGTGGAGGGACCCAGGCTCCCCATAGCTGCCTGTGCGGCTCTTACATTGACCCAGCTCCAGCCGGGGGGGGGGGGGGGGGCGAGGCAGGGCTGCGCAGCTGCAGCCCGGCCATGGGAAGAGCTGTAGGGAGCCACGGCACAGACCCTCCAGCTTCCTGATCCTGGGGAGCCCGGGGGCGGGGACATGGGCTGGGGCTGCTTGGCCCCCCCACACTGCAGGCAGGTGGAGGGTCCACTGTGGCTCCTCACAGCTGCCTGAGTGGCTTTTACCATGGCCGGTCTGTTGCTCTGAGGCCCAACCCCTTGGCTGGACCTAGCTTGGAGTAAGATCTGCGCAGGCAGCTGTAGGGAGCCGGCGCGGACCCTACCCCTCTATCTGCCTTGGGTAGGGAGCCCGGGGGGTAGGGACATAGGGGGGAAGAGAAAGGGAAGGGAGAAGGGTCCGCCATGGCAAAAAATGGATGGGCCAGGCCCATCAACTTTCAAAAAGTGGGTGGGCCATGACCCCCTGCCCCTCTCCTGTTCAAGCACCACTGCCCGGGCTCTGACATTCACTGTACGTGCCAATACCAGGTGCTTCAGAGGGAATGAACAGGTAAGATAAGAAGCCATTTGTCCCTGGACCCTCATCCTCCTGCTCACACTCCAGATATTTAGCTTCACACTCTGGAACTGAAGCATGGGCAAAGTAGCTCCAAGCTACATTAATCCAGAAAGTCACTAGATGGTGATTTTATTATTTGTTTAATTGAATGTATAGGTAGTTAGATACTGGGGAAATGCTGGTCACTAGCTGTGATGCAGTTACCTTTAGAAACTGTGCACATTACCAGGAAAAGTTACTCATTGCTTGAGTCTCTGTTTCTGAATCATTTTTTAGGTGTAGAGTTGCTGCCCACAGGATAAGCTCACACAAACATAACAAAAATATGATACATACCATACTATGCCCTCTGTCTTCCCATCTCCCCCTCATTACTGCAAATTATGATTAAATAATTGTTGATATTTATTAAGTCAACTTCTTATGACTCTTTCTATGACCTGCAACTTCACTTGCAATAACAAACCAGTAGCATGACCTGTTGAGTACTTCCTCTAAAGATGTTTTAAAGGGATTTCCAAGTGATAAGAATTTTTCATGTGTTTATGTAGGATGGAGAGCTACAGCAAAGGATATTTTCCCTTCCTGCATGCATTTGTAGAACAGCTTTCAACTTCTTTCTCTTCATAACAGCAATCTAGGCAAAGGCTGCCTTCACTAGCTGCATTGCAGAGGCCATGCACTTTGCCTCCTAAGTGAGGATGTCTGAGCAAGTGTGCTTCTCCAGCAGACCCATATGACCAATTAAAGGAAGAGCATTGATGGTGGCTTCAGAAGAACCTGCACATTCATCTGTTCCAGGAAAAGAATAGTGACATATTATCTATACACATAGATCCAGTGGTTAATACAGAAAAAAGAAAACAAAACAGCCACCAAATGAAAAGGTTAGCAATTTCCCTTATCCAGATACCAAAGGGGCCATCATCACTGAAAAAGTGACCTTTGCTGGTATTAGGACTTATTATTACATATGCTGGGGTCAGCTAGGGAACCTCTCCTACTCATTGCAATATTTTTTTTCCATTTACCATGTTGTCTTTGAAGTATTCTGCAGCACACCACTTATTTAGATCACATTTACTTAATTCTGAATCATGTTAGGATTTGCATCTAGCATAGTTACTTAGAGTAGGAAATGTTTGTTCTGTCCTGACCCTCCTTCCCCCATCCCCATACATGCAGAAAAGCGGGGGAGCGGGGGGCAATTTACAAGGCAAAATACTCTAGGCTGCCCCAAAACCAGGCTTTAGATGAAGGACAAAGCAATTTTCTCCATCTCAAAACTCATAAGTTCTATTTGTTGCTTAATACCAAAAGTAGAATCTAATATGATGGGCTGTAAAAATTGGATTCCTTAGCATGAAGTAAATGACAGTTACCTGTTTTCATGTAATTGAAATGCTACATTAAATGGTAGCCAGTTATTTTATGCAGACACAAATCTTGGCTTTGAGGTACTAACTACAACCCAGTTCTGTGCTACTGTTTCAGTAACAGGTGGACTCCACTGTAGCTGGTTAAATGGATGCCTTCATGGCAGGACAATAGTTATTCTTTAAATAAGTCTATTTCTTTAACAGGTATTTCATGTAATGTGGTACCCCTGTGCTTTGGCTTTCCCAAGTAGTTTGTTATGAAATACCTATGCAACATTTTATGTCAATACACTAGGCCTGGATCCACAAAGGCATTGCCATGCTGAACTTTTAGGTACCCTGAAAAAATCACTGGAACAACACTGTGATCTGCCTCGAGGGAGGGAGAGAGAGAGAGAGAGAGAGAGATGATGCCCACCTTATAACTTTTAGCCACTGGTTAGAGCACTCACCTGGGATGCAGGAGACCCAGGTTCAATTCTCCCAGATGCTTGATGGGGAGAGAGGATTTCAACAGGAGTATTTCCCAGCTCTCAGAAGTGTTCGCTATCCACTGAGGTATGAGAATTTCTTGATGTGGGGCTTATGACAGTAAGCACCCCTGTATTTACACACTACTGCAATGATGTTTGTATAAAATATGCCATATAACGTACCATTTGAAAACTAATAACACACTGGTCATTAATAGCACTGTAAAATGCATGTGTTAACCTTATATGTGAAGTTATGAACTGCCTCTGTATAATGTTACTAGAACTTGTTAAAGACACAAACAGCCTAACCTGGGTAAAGGAGATAAACAGGTCTGTCCTAGACAAAGGAAAATGGGTTTACCTCAGTTTACATATTAGTCATAAGCAAAGCTATTGAGGTAAAACAGTTGGGTTGTCTTGAGCCTAAACTCGAGCAAGACAGAGAATTAACTTGGCTCCTGAATCCTACCAAAACATAGGAGACGGAATCCCCAGGAGGTCTACATTTCTTTGAAAACAAAGACAATTCTTTGGGAATATAAGGGACAGAGAGAGCGACCCCATATAAGGGACAGAGAGAGCGACCCCGTCTTTACCTTTCCCCTAAGAAGACAAGGGGAACCAGCATGTCACACTTCTGTGGAAGATCCTGACTGAGAGACAGTCAGCCGTGCTATAATTGGTGAGATAAACTGTCTTAAACAAAGGCGGTACCTTCCTAGATTAAGTTTTAGATTTTTATATGTGTGTTTTCACTTTTATTTGCGTCTAACCAGCTCTACCTTTATTTCTTTTACTTGGCATCACTTAACCTATCTCCTTTTGTTAATAAGCTTGTTTTACTTTTAATCTAAACCAACCCAGTGCTGTATCTCAATGGAAGTCATTGTTAACTCAAGTTAATGTGGTAAGCTGCTAAGTACTGTCTCTTTAAACAAGCAAACAAACCTTATTATTTCTCTGAGTGCTCCACTTCAGGGCAGATGGTTTTGCGGAAATTCGGGACTGGGGGTGTGTTCATGTCACTTAGCTAGTAGTGGACACCGGAGTGTGGCTGTGGTGTAACAAGTAGACTCCTGGAGTCAGAATTGCTGTACCAGGGCTGCTTAACACAGAGACACTCAGTGCATGCTTCTATGTTGTCTTGAAGTGTCCAGAATGGGATCTACAGCAGCAGAGCACCTTAAGACACTTAGGGTTACAGGACTACATCCATGGTGGCCAGGATGGTGTTTTTAGGAAGATCACCAAGGCATTGTAGTTTCCTCAGGAAGTCAGTGGTGTCTCGAAGATAGCTAGGACTGCTGGTAATGTAAGGTCTGAGGAGAAAGTCCAAATAGATAGATATTTTTACAGATAATCCTGCTGTAAGAGTGCCAATGCCTGAGATGGTGGGGCACCCAGGATTTCCAGGTTTATGGATCTTGGGTAGTAGATAGAATACCCCTGGTTGGGGATCTAGGGTGTGTCTGTGTATATTTGTTCCTGTGCTGTAGCAGGGAGTTTCTTGAGCAGATGGTGTAGTTTCTTTTGGTACTCCTCAGTGGGATCGGAGGATAGTGGCCTGTATAATGTGGTATTGGAGAGTTGTCTGGCAGCCTCCTGTTCATAATCCAACCTGTTCATGATGACTACAGCACCTCCTTTGTCAGCCCTTTTGATTATAATGTCAGAGTTGTTTCTGAGGCTGTGGATGGCATTGCGTTCTGTACAGCTGAGGTTATGGGGCAAGTGATGTTGTTTGTTCACAATTTCAGCCTGTGCACGTCTGTGGACGCACTCTATGTAGAAGTCCAGTCTGTCATTTCGACCACCAGGAGGAATCCTGCAGAATTTTTCTTCTTGTAGTGTTCGTAGGAGGGTTCCTGCAAGTCAGTGCTCTGTTCAGTGGTGTGTTGAAAATATTCCTTGAGTTGGAGACGGTGAAAGTAGGCTTCCAGATCACCGCAGAACTTTATCATGTGTGTGGGGGTGGTGGGGCAGAGAGTCCCCGAGATAGGACAGACTCTTCTGCCAAGCTAAGTGTGTGGTTGGATAGATTAACAATATTGTTGGGTGAGTTAAGGGTACCACTGTTGTAGCCCCCCTGTGGCATGTAGGAGTGTAGATAGGGACTGGGAGTGGCTGGCTCACTACAAAAGCAATTTTCCCTCTCTTGGTATTGACACCTCTCATCAATTATTGGGAGTGGACAACATACACCATGATGAAATTGGCCTTCAACATTGGTTCTCCACTTGTAAGGTAACTCCCTTTTCTTCATGTGCCAATATATATTTATGCCTGTATCTGTAATTTTCATTCCATGCATCTGAAGAAGTGGGTTTTTTACCCATGAAAGCTTATGCCCAAATAAATCTGTTAGTCTTTAAGGTGCCACCAGACTCCTCGTTGTTTTTGTGGATACAGACTAGCATGGCTACCCCTCTGATACATCCATTTTAACAATGCTAACACACAGGTGAGCTGGACTGGGTTCCAGCTGTGCATTTGTCAGTGTTCAGTAATGGCCATGGCATGAGCTCCCACCTGGTCTGCCAGCATCCCCCAAGGGTCCAGTGTCCCTATCCCTCTTTATAGAGCAGAAGAGCTTCAACAGGAGCTATTAAGGGAACCTGTCATGGTTTGGGGTGCAACATAGACCACTGAGAGGTTGTACCACTGCTCCTCCTGTAGCTCTTTATACCAATATTCTACACAAGGATGGACTACAAGCTGTCAGGAACAGTATCCCTGATGAGGCCATGACACACCTGGTGGCTGAGTTTGTGACTTTTTCTCACCCACAATCATTTCAGATTTGGGGACAATTTATACCTTCAAGTCAGCAGCACTGCTATGGGTACCTGCATGGCCCCACAGTATGCCAACATTTTTATGGCTGACTTAGAACAATACTTCCTCAGCTCTCGTGCCCTAGCGCCCCTTCTCTACTTACGCTATATTGATGACATCTTCATCATATGGACCCACAGGAAGGAGGCTCTTGAAGAATTCCACCTGGATTTGAACAATTTCCACCCCACCATCAACCTCAGTCTGAACCAGTCCATACAAGAGATCCATTTCCTGGACACTACAGTGCAAATAAGTAATGGTCACATAAACACTATCCTATTGACCTACTGACCGCTATGCTTACCTACATGCCTTCAGCTTCCATCCAGGACATATCATATGATCCATTGTCTACAGCAAAGCCCTAAGATACAACCACATTTGCTCCAATCCCTCAGACAGAGACAAACACCTACAAGATCTCTATCAAGAATTCTTAAAACTACAATACCCACCTGGGGAAGTGAGGAAACAGATTGACAGAGTGAGACGGGTACTCAGAAGTCACCTACTACAGGACAGGCCCAACAAGGAAAATAACAGAACACCACTGGCCATCACGTATAGCCCCCAGCTAAAACCTCTCCAGCACATCATCAATGATCTACAACCTATCCTGGAAAATTATCCCCCACTCTCACAGGTCTTGGGAGGTAGGCCAGTCCTCGCTTACAGACAGCCCCCCAACCTGAAGCAAATACTCATCAGCAACTACACACCACATTACAGAAACACTAACCCAGGAACCAATCCCTGTAACAAACCCTGTTGCCTTCCCTGTCCCCATATCTACTCTAGCCATACCATCATAGGACCCAACCTCACCAGCCACACCATCAAAGGCTCATTCACCTGCATATCTACTAATGTGATATATGTCATCATATGCCAGCAATGCCCTTCTGCCATGTACATTGGCCAAACCGGACAGTCTCTATGTAAAAGGATAAATGGATACAAATCAGACATCAGGAACGGCAACATACAAAAGCCAGTAGGAGAACACTTCAATCTCCCTGGACACTCAATAACAGATTTAAAAGTAGCCATTCTCCAACAAAAAAACTTCAAAAATAGACTTAAAAGAGAAACTGCTGAGCTACAATTCATTTTCAAACTTAACACCATCAATTTGGGCTTGAATAGGGACTGGGAGTGACTGGCTCACTACAAAAGCAATTTTCCCTCTCTTGGTATTGACACCTCCTCATCAATTATTGGGAGTGGACAACATCCACCCTGACTAAATGGGCCTTCAACATTGGTTTTCCACTTGTAAGGTAACTCCCTTCTCTTCATGTGCCAATATATATTTATAACTGTATCTGTAATTTTCACTCCATGCATCTGAAGAAGTGGGTTTTTTACCCACGAAAGCTTATGTCCAAATAAATCTGTTAGTCTTTAAGGTGCCACCGGACTCCTCGTTGTTTTTTTAAAAATAGATGTTAAGTTTAGAAGAATGTTTTTAGTGTTTTGACTTGATGAAGTGCTTGTAGTGTATTGATCTCATTTAAAATATCTGTATCCCATGGTATAAAGTTATACTGAGTGGGTTTGCATTGTAAACCTCTGTAACTGTGCAGCTCACCAGACAGGAAAGAAGCATTAATTATTGCAAAGTGCTGGTCCTGCACACAAGAAGGGCCACTGAAACTAAATGAAGGACAAAGACTTTGTTGATTGCATCCTACCCACCCATGAAGAGGAGATGGGTGCAAACACTTGTCCCATTGGTTTGAACTCTGGGGAAAGCGAATAAAAATGCCTGATCAGAAGGAAGTGTATCACTCTGGTGCCTGGAATTTGAAGAGGGCAATATTTCTAAGCAAGGGATTCCCAAATTGCTTAGCTTGGGTTAGCTCTAGAGGACATAGAAAGCTTGCTTTTCACAGCAGTTTGTATTACTTCTTGGAACCTAAGACTGTAACTAATTTGTATATGTATGTTTATCTGTCTTAATCTTGTAAATAACTCTATTATTTCTTTTTTCATACTTAATAAATCTTTATTATAGGATTGATTGCAAGCATTGTCATTGGTGTGAGGTCTAAGATGCAATTGAGCTGGGGTAAGTGTCTGGTCCTTTGGAACTGGGATTAACCTATTATTGTGATTTTTGGTGTAAGAGGCCATCTACCAGAAAGGCAAATTTGCCTGGGTGGCAAGATAAACCAGAGTAGCTAAGGGGACTGTCTGTGACTCCATAGTTAGGCTGCTATAATTCTTGAGGAATTCACACTTGTTACTTGGTTGGTGAAATCTAAGTATAGAATTCACAACCAATTTGGGGTTCATGCCCTGCTTCTTGATAGTCTGCACTGAGGTTGTCACTGATGCTCATAAACTACTCTAGACAGCTTGACACCTGGGTCTTGCATGTCATGGGTGGATGCCCCAACCACTGGACTATGGAGTTATTTTCACTCGTTCTCTCTGATTCTGTAAATATTTATACAAAGTGGAATAGCTTCGGGGAGCCCTTCATCAGATTATCCCTTGGCTCAGTCATTAAAGCCCTCTCTTGAGCAGTGAAAGAACCCTATTCAAATCCTTTCTCCCCCTCTACATCATCAAACCATCATCATCATCAAACACATATAGTCTACTGAAGATTATTGTGTCAGTCAGGGTGGATGGCATCAGGCCAAGCATCAGGTAGTGAAGCTCCAGATCTGGCTCAATCCTACAAGTCCACACATCTCTGTGAGTGTCGCCAAATAGGGGTAGGGTGTGCACTCCTTCCCATGTCGATGGACAGTTTGAGAGCCCAGTGTGCTGGGGTGATTTGTCCATTTTGACAACATGGCCAAAGAGCATGGCCAAAAGCAATACTGCTTTTGAATATAATGAGTTATTGAGGAAAGGCCAGATCTCTGCAAAATTATGACATTTTGCACAAATTCAAACTACTTTGGATTTGGCGCTGACAGCACACATGAAATGTCTACCTGTAAAAGGATCCAGGCTTGTGACCCATATAGTAATACAGGTAGTACACAGATTGAATAGACCCTGAACTTTGTCTCACAGCAAAGAAGTTTTTGCTCCATAAGCGAGACTAGACTTCATACAGGAGGCAGAGAGACCTATTCCCCTTACCCGAGGGAAGCATTGACCTTGGGTGTTTCTTATCTCAGGTGAGTGCTCGAATCACTGAGTTGAAAGTTAGAAAAGGTGGGCACCATCACCACCACTTTCTCTGGCCAGATTTTTGAATAGGATCTGGTAGGAGGCCTCTGAGCACACCAACTGGATTGGGGCCCCTGGGTGAAATAGGCTGTCCTCTACCTATCTCCCACGGCTTCATGGATCAATCTGAGGCTTAGGCAAGACATAGGCATCCAAAAACTTAGAGGAAGGCAGCAGTGCACATGCCCAGAGGCTGACACATAGGTGTCTAGGAAACTTTTACTCTGAAAATTTAGGCACCAAGTGTCTACAGAGTTAGGTGGCAGCTGAGCAGGAGTTTTGTGGATCACAGTGGAGCCTAGAACTGGGACATAGGTGGGGTTTAGGTGCCTAAATATCTTCGTGGATCTGGGCCTACCTGTTTAAACTTTTCTAATGCACTCAGCTACAGAAATGAATCAATAGGTTTGCATCAAGTAGGTGGTTACTTAATAAATATTCAATATGAAATTAATCTGAGTGAATATTCTATGTGGAAAGCTTCAAATTTTTGCTGTTGCCTACCTGTTTTGCAACTGTTCTTAGCTTCCAGTATGAAAAAAATGAAGAAACAAACACGTTGGTTTGCTTGTCTCTCCCAACATTAATCCACAACTTGCTGCATGAAGTGACAGTCTGACTGTTTTTTTAAACAATTGTTATTACCATTAGCAAGCATTACTAATATTCATAAAGGCTTCACAACATAGCATACAAGAATTACAATGTTAATTTTTAAATGAAACCCAAAGGCAAGTTTAATTTTAATTTCATGGTGAAAGACTTCAGAGACTTGTCTCAGGGAGGGATGTTGATATTAAATATGTTACTTAGTAAAGACTGATGAACACATGAAATGAGGTTTGTCAATGAGGGTTTGTCAGTTTTGCTTCTTTTCCTCACAAGCTAATGGCAAGTAGTTCATAACCCATCTCTAATGATGCAAGAATTCTGGCATCACACATGATGCCACAGTCTTAGTTCAGCAGTATTAGGCAATCATGCAAGTGTGGCACATTAACAGGAGATGAACGAGACTTACCAGACTCAAATACAAAGTCGCCAACTTGTTAAACAAAATGAGAGAATGCTTACAAGTAATTTGATTTCTCAGAGAGGACTTACAGTGCAGGAAAAGTCCTCAGTTTCAGAGGCAGAGATAAATTAAAACTAGAGAGAATAATCTGGTAGAGAAACACTCCTTATCAGCTAAGCATAAAGACCATAAAAGAATTATAGTGCATTTTTAGTTCAAATCAAAGAAGGATCAAAAACAGGATCTAGAATCCAAGATCCTTCTTATTTCAGAGGGCAGGGTGTTGGATAAGTTAGTATCCTGGATTCAAACCTGCCCCTTTGATTTTGGTTCTAGTTTGGATCCAAATCAAAATGTGGCTTTTTTGGCCCCCTCAAGTTAGATGTAGAAGAATATTGCAAGAGAATAGCTGTTCACTGAGAACTCAGCCCAAGATAGTAGAAATCACACAAGAACTTCTGATCTAAATCAGGATATGTCTACACTGCAGCTGGGAGCATGTTTCGCAGGGCAGGTAGACAGACAGACACTAGCTGTGTTTGAGCTATTGTAGTAAAACTAGTAGTGTAGTCAGGGGTTGCACAGATAGCAGTTCTGGCTAGCTGCCCATGTACGTGCCCAGGGGGACTGGGCAAGTTTGTACTCAGGTGCTAACCCGGGCTGCCTCCTGTGTTACGCCTGGATACACTGCTGGTTTTATCACACTAGCTGTGCTTGAGCTAGCATGTGGGCATCATTTTCCCAGCTACAGTAGAGACATACCTTGATGTCCATAATCTCACACAAAGAGTTTGATAAATTCAGGTGCTGCTAAATCCAGACATAAACTATGTCCCTAATTTACCTTCAAACATAAACACTAGCATTCCAGATCCAAACACTGACTCTCTGACCCATATAATTTTCAAACACTGCTCTCTATGTATGGTACTAAGTACAGTAGTCCTACAATGTACCCTGAAGCAATGATTGATACGAACATGTCAGTGCAACCATCCATTTGAATTTGTTTTGTATTATTTAATAAACATTTCAGAAGGAAATGTTCAGGCTTAGTTCAATTATTCTTTCAGATGTGCCCAGTATGCACTATGCCTATTTCTATGTCCATAAAAATAGATAGCATCCTATTGCAAACACTCTATATGGCACTATAAGACCATATTTCAGTGCTTTAAAAAGTCATTTGCCCACCAATACATGTTTGCAATTTCCACTAAGGCAATATGAGGCAATTCACAGGCATCAGGGCCCAGAATGTGAACAGGATCCATGGTTGGCATGTCATTTGCCTGCACACTGCATCCATTGTAGTGGAAATATAGATTGTAATTTTTCCTACATGGTTTTATTATGCCAGCTGCTTATTTTTATTTAAATTGATTTTGTTCCTCTGGTCACATAAACTATTCCTATAATTCCCATTATTTATTTATTTTAAAGAGGCACTAGCATAATTTTTATCTTAGTAAACTCAAAGGCCCCATAAATGTCCTGTAATATGACATTTTCCTTCTGCAAGAGCCAATTTAGCACCAAGTCTCAAAATTAACATAAATCAACACTCTTATCTTTCAGTTGAAATGGGGGGTACCATCCCAAATAATATGGTTTGTGGTGAACTCACTTTCATTGCTCTGTACCACATTAATTGATTTCATGCCCTTCTAAAATGTGAAATGAGGACATACATGGAATTAAGAAGAAAGTGGACTACATTTTCCCTTTCACTCTGTTCTCATCCTATTGGAACTCTGTACATTTTGTGAATGTGAGATAGCTAGTGCACATGAGCCTCAGATATCAGCAATGCACTAGACGTGCATGGTAAAGATTGTAATGCTTTAAGTTCTTAGGTGGCAGAGATAATAACCAGACAGGTCTCATACAATGTACCACCAGGGAGATAAGAATGTTAATGAGATCACAGAGTGGTTGCACAACTTTTGAATAATAGGACATTAAGTTATGCAGATATTGTACCTAAAGAAAGAAAGATGAAGGAAAGTTTAAAAATAGAAAACCGGATTTTATCCTTCCTGTTTGAAAGGAACACTTGCTAACACTGAAGTTATTAATTATAGCTTTGTAGCAGGGCAGAAGCCATTTGCGTCACTATAGCTAAGGTAGTGTCAGCATTTCCATTATAAACCCATTTTTCAAAGGTTTAAAGTCTATCTATAATCATTTATTCTGGGCTGAAACTTTGCATTAAAGGTCTAACCTGGATATTTCAAAATGTAGCATATTGCTATGTTAAATCCACATTTTTCTCTCTCTAATTCAAAAAACAATTCATTTTAGTGTTACAACTGTGCAAGAGTCAGTGGTTCTTGCTTCGTAGGGGCTTTTCAGCGGTGTCAGTTCACATGCATTTTCCCTGAGTTGCATTATGACTTGATTGTTCAGACAAATATAAAAAACAACAAGGCAAACCCAGCCAGAACAATAAAATGTTGCATGTCTTCTACTTCAGATCATAAACCAGACTACTTTCTACCAAAGATCCCTCCCCAAATAAGCTTTAGGGCCGCACACCCACCTTACACAGAATTATCTTCTTTGGGCAGTTTGCAATATGTCTTTGGTATGCCACTTAGCTCCCTACAGATTTCGATAATCCATAGGAACATAAGAATGGCCATACTGGGTCAGACCAATGGTCCATATAGCCTAGAATCATGTCTTCTGACAGTGGCCAGTGTCAGATACTTCAGAGAAATGAACAGAACAGGGCAATTTATTGAGTAATCCATCCACTGTCATACAGTTTCCAGCTTCTGGCAGTCATAGGTTTAGGAACATCTCTTTATTCACTTTCTGCACACCATTCATGATTTTATAGACCTCTATCATACCGCCACCCCCCCTTAGTTGTCTCTTTTCTAAGCAGAACAGTCTCAATCTTTTTAATCTCTCCTCATATGGAAGATGCTCCATACCCCCAATCACGTTTGTTGCCCTTCTCTGTACCTTTTCCAATTCGAATATATCTTTTTTGAGATGGTCTGACCCGAACTGCATGCAGGATTCAAGGTGTGGGCATACCGTGGATTTATATAGTGGCATTGTGATGTTTTCTGTCTTATTATCTGTCCCTTTCCTAAAGATTCCTAACATTGTTAGCTTTTTTGACTGCCAGTGCATGTTGAGTGGATGTTTCCAGAGAACTATCCATGATGTCACCAAGATCTCTTTCTTGAATGGTAACAGCTAATTTAGGCCCCATCATTTTGTATTTATAGTTGGGGTTATTTTTTTCCAGTGTACATTATTTTGCAGTTATCAGCATTGAATTTCATCTGCCATTTCGTTGTCCAGTCACCCAGTTTAATGAGTTCCCTTTGTAACTCTTAGCAGTCAGTTAAGACCAAAGCTAACTTGAGCAATTTTGTATTATCTGCAGATTTTACCACCTCACTGTTTACCCCCTTTTCCAGATAATTTGTGAATCTGTTGAATAGAACAGGTCCCAGTACAGACCTGCTATTTACCTCTTTCTACACTTTTTCTGATCTTTTAACCAGTTACTGATCCATGAGAGGACCTTCCCTCTTACCCCATGACAGGTTACTTTACTTAAGAGCCTTTGGTTAGGGTCCTTGCCAAGGGCTTTCTGAAAGTCCAACTGCATTATGTCAAATGGATCATCCCTGTCCACATGTTCGTTGACACCCTCAAAGAATTCTAATAGATTGGTGACGCAGGATTTCCCTTTATTAAAGTCATGTTGACTCTTCCCCAAATATTGTAATAATTATAATTGATGTGTCCGATAATTTTGTTCTTTATTATAGTTTAAATAATTTTCCTGTTACTAAAGTTAGGATTACTGACCTGTAATTGCCAGGATCACCTATGGAACTTTTTTTTTTTTTTAAATCAATGTTACATTACCTATCCTACATTCATCTGGTACAGAGGTTGGTTTAAGCAATATGTTACATATCACAGTTAGTAATTCTGCAATTTCATATTTGAGTTCCCTCAGAACTCTTGAGTTAATTCCATCTGGTCCCAGTGACTTATTACTGTTTAATTTATCAATTTGTTCCAAAATCTCCTCTCTTGATAACTCAGTATAGGTCAGTTCCTCAGGTTTCTCACCTGAAAAGAATGGCTCAGGTGTGGGAATCTTCCCCACATCCTCTGCAGTGAAGACTAACGTGAAGCATTCAATTAGTTTGTTCGCAATGGCCTGGTCTTCCTTGAGTGATTCTTTAGTACCTAGATCATCCTAGTACCTCACTGATTCTTTAGTAGGCTTCCTGCTTCTGATTTACTTTGAGCATTTTTTGCTGTTAGTTTTTGTGTCTTTTGCTAGTTGTTCAGATTCTTTCTTGACCTGCCTTATTCTACTTTCACACTTGAGTTGCCAGAGTTTATGTTCCCCTCTATTTTCCTCACTAGGATTAGACTTCCCATTTTTAAAAGATGCCTTTTTGCCTCTCACCACTTCTTTTACTGTGCTGCTTAGCCATGGCAGCATTTTTTGTCCTCTTGCTGTTTGTTTGTTTCTTTTTTATTTTGTGTGTACATTTAGTTTGAGCCTGTAGTATGGTGTTTTAAAATAGTTTCCCTGGAGCTTTCAGGCATTTCACCATTTTGACTGTTCCTTTTAATTTCCATTTAACTAGCTTCCTCATTTTTGTGTAGCTCCCCTTTTTGAAGTTAAATGCTACTCTGGTGGGTTTCTTTGGTATTTTCTCCTCTATAAGAATGTTAAATTTAATTACATTATGGCTATTACTAAGCAGTTCAGCTATTTGCATCTCTTGGACCAGATCCTGTGCTCCATAACCAGATGAGCTAGGCTCATTCCAGTGATTGTTGTGGGGTTGCCCTATGGTTTAAAAGAGCTTATATAAGGTATTTTTCTTGCAGAATTCCCTTACCAATCTGCACTGCTCTCTGTACCATTCTTTTCCTTTATGTGTGATGGGGGCTGGGAGTAATATGCATGAAATCATTCTATATCCACATAGCTTGTAATTCAGACCTCTAAAACAAAGTGGCCCATTGTCAGTAATTATTTCTTACGGACTGCCAAAATGAGAAAAAAATGTCTTTTAATATTTCTATGGCCTGTCAACTTGTGGGTCTATTGACCCATAAATCTTGAAAAATAGGCAGTGGCTGCAATTAAATAGGCAATCCTTATCTCTCAAACTACTCTCTCTCTTTCCTTCACTGTAGAGCCTCTGCCTAGCTTCCTAAAGCCCATTTTAAAGAAACAGTACACATATCGTTACAGTACTCACAGGTAGGTATGTGTATGATGGGCATCAGCAGGTGGCTATTTTTTTTTCAGCTGAAGGAGATTTATTCATATATTCCGTTTCCCATCACTTTGCTGAAAAACAGCATAATAAAGTATGCAATTTTACAAAACGCTACCAAAAAGAATGCATCAGTGTAAAGACTAGTTGTTAAAAAATTCTCTCCGCATAGCAACCCAGTGGACTATTGCTTTATCTTGTTATGCTTTCTACTACACTCAAGCCCTGCATTGTAATGCAGCCAATTAAATTTTGTTACAGTATGTTCTTCAACCCTTGTGAAATCCTCTTTCTCTTTCCTTATATCTTTTTCATGTATTTGTCAGCTAAAGGAAACTGAAATTATGTACATTAATAGGACACATAGTTTGGTGCTGTTAAACTGTGGCTATTGCTTTCTGGAACTTTAAATTAAAAAAACCCCTCCATTGCAGTTATTTTCAATAGATTATTACATTAACTTTTCTAACAGTTAAATAGATTTAAAATTAATTAGTTCCCAAGCAGCTCAGAAATCAGAGTGGTATATTTCAGTCAATGAAATAAAATGATACAGCTACATGATCTGTTTAAGCAGTGACTTTCCAGTTCAAGTTATTTAAATTACAGTACTGCTCAATATGACTTGATGATATACTACAACAGAACACTTTGTGCACTGTTTCATAAAAGTGTCATAAAAATGTTAACATCAGAGATACATTTAGCATAGTAAATAACCAAAGGTTGAAAACAGCCCATGCAGAAATCATTGGTCATTAGCATCACTTTGCAGCACTGGCCAGTATAGAAGTGTACAAGAAAATGTTATATTATATTTCATATTTCTTATACATCGAAATGTAGATCTATACCTAATTCTTCTCTCCCCCTAAGAGCCAAGAAGCTGCAACAATTGTTTCTATAACACCAACAATACAGAGAGATACTTTACTATGGTATGGTGTGCAAGTTTGTTGACCACAAACTACTTCTCCAGGGAATTAAACTTCTTTCCTCTCCACTTCCAGTTCCCTGGGGCCCCCATAGCTTTCAAAAATTAATTTGCTTCCTTGCTTTGAAACCTGAATTTCTTCCAAAAGGTCATTAAAACACGTTTTGTCTCCTTCTGCAGTTTCCAAAAATCCCCACAAAAACTATGTTGTGTTCTTGGTAGCATAGCAAAACTTGAGAATAATTACTTTTTTTTCATCCCTAGTTTAATGTTAAACTGGTGGCATTTTAAAAACTAAAATCTGGCAGCATAAACCATGTCAGTCGATGCATTGAAGAGTGGCTTGGCTACTATGCAAGTTACCTCTACTACATTAAACCTTCTCAGCAGTGCCAAGTATAGCATTAGAAAATTCTAGTAGGATCAGATTGAGATTCTTGGTTTGTCATGTTTAAGAGCTGAGGTCTGTTCTCTACAAAAGGAAATAATTGGAAATTTTACAAAACAATAGCCAACATGTTTCTGTGATTCTGTAGGTGCTTTTAAACAGCTACCTGGTTAAGAATGAAAGAGAAATATTTCTATTTGTGTGCAGCTATTCCACCAAGAGCATGAGTGTGCTTGTGTGCAGTTCAAACAGGTAAAGCTCTGCAAACATCATCAAGTGTCACTTCATAAGCATTCATGTACTGTGAAAGTTCTGAGTACCAAAATCTCAGAATGGAACTCAGTTGAAAGTGCTGAGTCTCACCTGGTTTACACTTTGAATCCATGAGAAGCTGTGAATGTCAAGTGACTTCAGAATGTCAGCTCAGGCTTGTGTAGCCGGTTAGCTCATGTTATCATTTAATTGTTTTATTGTTGTGCTTAACTCACACATAATCAATGTGTGATGAATGAATATAAGTAGGATAGGATTATAGGAATATAAGACTGACAAGTATTTAGGAGTGGCGCGTGTGTTAGCACTATAAATAAGGTAAGGCAGTAATGCAAGGTCTACAGGCTAAGACCTGTAAAAATTCAGCTTAGCCACTCTAGGCCTCAGGTTTAAGAAGATTTGACATGAATGGGTGACCCAAGAATGACCCTATGGTTACAATATTACTGTAAAAATGTGCCAATGGTTATGTTCTATAAAAATAGACCACAATGTACCCATCTAGACCCCAAGGCACCTGATTGTAACATAACAGAAATTTCTGCTTTGACTGCAAATCACCAGGGAAACATGGTTATGTAAATGTTAATGAGAATAAGGGGAACTAAGAACAACCTATGAAACGTGGGGCACTCCAAAATTTATGGGGTGTGGAAGTACAGATAAGAAAAAGAAGGTTGGAACCCTCATGCATATGCATAAGATATTAGGCATGATCAGAACAACAAGATAAAAGGCGTTCTCTGCTATTGAAAGGTTGGGAAGGCCCTGAGGGAAACCCCCAGCAGGAACGACCCCTCTATCAAAGACCACCTGTTGCAAGCTCCACCAGACTCTATAAGATCTTTGGGTATGTCAGTATGAATATAATATTAGCTAGTGCTTGGGCTCTCTTAGGTTTTTAAATATTTGTTTGTGATTTTAGCCTTAAACATCTGCTTAGTCAAACATATAGTACAGACAAGACTTCGTACTAGTGATTGTGTGTGTTCACAGTCTTCATTCTTCATGTGTTCCTAGAGTCTCCAAATCAGAGGGTGATTTCCACCCAACTGATCTTAAAACTGTAGCAATATAGGAGCTGGAATCAGTGTAGTTTGCTACAGAAGTTTGAATTTTAAATAGAGGCTAGACTTGGCTGAAACCTGGCCAAGTGTAGATTTTTGAGGAACATGGCCTGAGATTCAAGCTTTTGACAGAATACAAAACCAAGGGAGTTTCATGTTCTGTATGGGAGTTTCATAGTAAACTGCTCTGCATACAGTCATTGGTACCAGATTCATTAATCTCTGTCAGCGAGGCCCAGTGGTACCACTGTGCCATCCTCCTTTAAGTTCGCTCACGTTTTCTGTCGAAGGAGACAGCTTTAACTCCTGCTGGGAGCTCTGTAGGAGCCCTGTGGGTGGCAGCTGATCTTCCCACATACCCTTCCCAGGCCACAAATAGTGGGTGTGGAGGGTTAATAAATACTGAAGGATGGAAGGTTGTGTGAACTGTGCTGCCTCTCCTGACCCCTGGAACAGTGGAGGTTGTGATCACTTCCACCACGGTGTCTTTCTTCCGTGGCTGGCTTTCCATTGGCATAGACACTAGGGAGATTCTGGCCCACTGACTGCATATGACAGCAATATTAAACTGGTAAACACTTCCTGAATTATTCCCTTTTTCTCCTGTTTATATTTCATTCATGCTGCAGTCATTTGAGTTACCAAATTCATCACAGGAATGAGTGATTGACTTTGTGTTACTAGAATTCATCTTTATGCTTCTAAATTATATTTTATGGATTAATTTTTGTTGTTATATTTTGTCAGAAATAAAATATGCCTCAGAGATATGAAGATAAAAAAGGGTATGTGACTTTCAGCATTAACACAGGAAGACAAAGTCACCTCTGCAATTCACATTCCTGGATTCTCCGACTAGGTCTGATCCATAGAGCAGAGAAAGGACAATGGAAAGTCAAAATCAGTTCACAACATAGGAGCAAAGCTTTTTTTTAAAAAAATTGAAGGATAAAGAACCAGTTAAAAAAAAAAAAACTATTACCAAGGAACTGCCAGAGTCATAAAAAATCCTCTGTTAATTACATTGCGAGTAGTTTATATACCTATAAAAGAGTGCTAGATATTATGCTAGTTAGAGTTAAATAGGTACAACCCTTTATAACACAATGTGAAATTTATCCTTAAACATAACCAGATCAGAATGACCAATGAACCATGGCTTTCCCTTCCTTTTGTTTCTTTTGCATGTGTCCCTCCTTGCCTACCACCCATACCACACACTTTTCTGGTTTTGCAAGACAACATTCTGATGAATCTACAAAACAGAGATGGAGGATGCTAGGGTCAAACACCAATTTTATTTTATTATAACTATAGGTAGCAAAGCAGAAACTGATTCTGCTGACTTTCAAAGAACCCACAGCTGTTCAGAACCAAAATACATTTCCATAGAGTTACAGTCTGGGTTAGACCATGTATTATCTCATTATCATCTAGCCATGCTGTCTTTACAAAAAAGAGGAAAAACAAATGATAGAAAGGAAATATAGAGTTGAAATAAGCATGTTTCTATATTTAAATTGTGATATGGACTGTCTGGGACTGATTTGATGCTGCTTTTCACTCTGTACTGTCATTTTGACTTTTGCAAAGTGGCTGTAGAATTCTAATATTCTGATGTGGTAGCATCTTATACAGTATTGTATACCACAAATCCTGAAAATCATGAATTACTCACTCCCCCACCCCCCCGCATAAAATGTCACAAAAGAAATTTGAGATTTTATTTAAAAAATAATATAATTTGCTCTCTTTTTATTTGCCTTCTGTTTTCTGAGCCTTTAGGGTACATGTTGATCATGTTTTGAAGCTTGTCTCTGCAACCATGAGGCCCAGAAACGTACTACTTTTAATGAAAGCTGGGATTATCACCTAATCACAAGCCTGTAAGAGCTGGGGCTTTGAAAAAAATCACGTGACACACGATAAATATGAGAACTGCAAAACTGCTTACACTGCTTTACTCCAGTGTAAATGGTGTAAGGCTCTGGAGAATCAGGCTCTCTGCCTCTCTCCAGATAAGGGACCATATATTCAGTTGATGTAAATTGGTGTTGCCCCATAGGCTGAAAGCATTTTAACTGTGACCGTGCTTAGACATGATTGGACCTGATTCTCATTTACCCTAAAGCTCTTTGGTAGCATAAAGGGACCTTAAAGATACTACACATTTAATTTATTCCCACTTTAGTGTCTCTTTGGAGGGATGGATTCCACCCGTTGCTTTGATGGATGAGTGAGTGTCTCTTTACACTGCCAGGAGGGTGTAACAGGACCATAGTGTAAATGATAATGATTTGCAAGATTCTAGCATGGTTCTATTCCATTATAATTCTAATCGTGTCATAATTGCTGTAAAACCATGCTAGAGATTAAGACTGAACAGCACAGTTTTCAGAAAAAAAATCTCCATTTTAACATACTTACAGGTAGCAAAATTTCACTCCTAGTGTGGGCAGGTCTATATAAAGTCTTATAAAAGCAGTGACAAAGTAGCACAATTGTATAGTTGGCAAATATTTATAGCTATACAATGCTTCTTATTCCCATTGTGTGGAGTCATGTTCCTCAGCAAAGCTGGAAATCAAATGACCCACCTACCCTTTTTAGGTGCTTGTGGTCAAGGTGTTTAGGCACACAAGTTTTAAAATATTGGCACTGGTATAAAACTGTACAACAAGGAATGCCTGGAAGTCATTTGTCATATGAAGAATAATACATACCAGTATAATTCCAGCCAGAAGTCTATCTCATTCAGTTGCAAAAAAGGAAAAAATTCTGATAGTTATTGCCTCTGCTTTTATTTCCACTGAGTTGAGAGGGGAATATAAGAGTTTTTAAAGATGCCCTAAGTTCAATGGGAGCTGAAGATCCTCAGTACTTCTGAAAACCTGGACTGAAAATTAGGAGCCTAAATATAGATTCAGATGCTAAACTTAAGGCATATAAATCTGAAAATGTGGGCCTCAAATTTGAGTATTTTGGCTTAATTACTTAGCTTGCTTTACAGAAAAAGCTCATATAGATATTTTATTAGATGAGCACTGAGCATGTGACTTACCTGTTTAATGATAGGTACTTACAACACTTGCTGCAAGTCGTTAGAGTTCTTGTTACCCCCACATCACTATTACTAAGCAAAAGAACCTAAATAAATAAAACATTAATTTTTATTGTTTCTTTCTTTTAATTTTATGCTCCTGAAAGCCTAAAATGGCCTGCTGGCACATTTAAAAATATGCCTATCTAAAAAGCCATAAGCATATCCTTCATTCTGCAACAAGGTGACAATTTTTAGACAGTGCTATCTAGTGGTTAGAACAAGGGACTGGAAATCAGAAAGGCTTTGGGCTCTGATTCTGACTTAGCAACTGACTCACTTTTTAATTTTTGGGAAATTACTTACCTTCTCTTTGCTTAATTTTACAGGCCTGCAATAATATAAGCACATAATAGCACAAAGGCCTTTTGTAAGGCTCAATTATGTGGTGAGGCTCAAGAACCTCAGATGAAAGATATAAACTATATAGTAATATTATCAATACATATCTTCTTTTCTTTTTCTTTTATTCTCAGTTTGAATGGACTAGGATCACTTCATCAAGTAGCAGATGAAGGTAATAATTGTCAGGTAGTAAATTACAGTTACAAATGTTGTGAAGTGACCATATTTTTCCCCCAGATCTTTCAGTGTATCCTTAATTAATACATTATTAAAATCACAGTTTAGGTTCAGTTAATCCATAACTCAAGTCTGGTGTGGGATGAGGAAATATATCCTTTTTTCACTGGCTCACCCGTCAGATTTATCCCAACACAGGAAGGAGATTTAGGGTCTATGACTCAAGTCCTACTATCCCCCCAAAAGATCATAGAATGTGTTATCCCAAGTGAATGCTATTTATTGATATATGGTATGAACGATGGTTGATTATGAACTGAATGGAAGCCATGAAAAAGCATTTCATATGTACATTTTAAAAACTGAACTCAATCCACAGAAAGCAGTACGATCTCCCCAATATGGCCTATGAGTTACGTACTTCTTACTACCATTCTGAACCCACTGATCTGATTTTTTTTTTTAAATAATTAAGTGAACAGTGTTTTTGAAAGGTTCTTGATTGGCAACCCTGGGAACTGAAGTCATCCATGGAGTAGAACACTGCTATAGCGGTGCAGGTTTCCCCAAACTGACTTGCCAATTTAACTCAGCACAGATGAAGAAAACTCTGTAGGATGGCAGAAAGTTTCTGTTATATACCATTTAATCCTTCACTTCTCTTCTGAGACCATCAACAAGGGTGCCAGTTTGTGCCAATTACAGTGATGGTTAGTGCAATGTGAACCACTAGCAACTGGAAAGGAAGGAGATATGATTACTTTATGCATTTTTTATACAAGCCTTAATAACTTGGAGCTCAATCACCCTCCGACTGGAAGAGGTTCTGATTTCATGGTTCTGGGTTGGAGTTGGCATAGAATGTAATGGCTTCTCCCTGGTGGTCTCCCTTTACCCTGTACCTATGGAAGCTCCTCTAAAGGAACTCCTTAGGAAGAAGAAGGCAGAGGGAGCAGGGCTTGGTGGGGGGGTACATTTCATCCTCAACCTTGAAGGGATTTTCTTTTCAAGTTAATGTTGACCTCATCAGATGAATCCCCTTCTCTCTGGAAAACAGGGAGTGGGAAGGGTCACCAGTAGACACAGATCTTAGCAGTTTGGCTTTTTAGGTAAAGTCATTGGGACTGGAAACTGTGTAGACGTACAGGGACTTCACAGAGGTGGCAAATGCTTTCAAAAATATCAGCAGAAATGTGAATGTTTCAAGTGGTGAATCCTGTGCCAGTGCTCTGAAGGAACAAAGGCAATCCCTTAACACTAAAGAATTATCAGGGAGAAACTTTCTGACTTCATTCTTGTGGAGGTTTCATTCAATAATAGGAGAATAACCCACTTAGGGGAACTTTTGGCCCTTGAATTTGGTTTATTAAAAGGTTAATAAGTATTGAGAGAGATGAAGATGCTGCTGATTCTGATATGATTCAGTATGATCTAGGGAAACAGTGTGTTATTGTATGTTTAACTGACATCTGCAGTTCCAGGAGAGCTGAAACAAAACCACGTAACAAAGGTCATCTCTCTAAGCTTTCAAATTCTCAATTGCCATTTGTTTTGAAAAGGATTTTAAATGAGTATTAACATTTCACAAAACTTTCTTTCTATGCTGATATAATTTATTTCTTATAGAATCATAGAATATTAGGGTTGGAAGAGACCTCAGGAGGTCATCGAGTCCAATCCCCTGCTCAAAGCAGGACCAACACCAACTAACTCATCCCAGCCAGGGCTTTGTCAAGCCAGGCCTTAAAAATCTCTAAGGATGGAGCGTCCACCACCTCCCTAGGTAACCCATTCCAGTGCTTCACTACCCTCCCAGTGAAATAGTGTTTCCTAATATCCAACCTAGACCTCCCCCACTGCAACTTGAGACCATTACTTCTTGTGCTGTCATCTGCCACTACTGAGAACAGCCTAGCTCCATCCTCTTTGGAACCTCCGTCCAGGTAGTTGAAGGCTGCTATCAAATCCCCCCTCACTCTTCTCTTCTGCAGACTAAATAACCCCAGTTCCCTCAGCCTTTCCTCATAAGTCATATGCCCCAGCCCCTTAATCATTTTTGTTGCCCTCCGCTGGACTCTCTCCAATTTGTCCACATCCCTTCTGTAGTGGGGGGACCAAAACTGGACACAATACTCTAGGTGTGGCCTCACCAGTGCTGAATAGAGGGGAATAATCACTTCCTTCAATCTGCTGGCAATGGTCCTACTAATACAGCCCAATATGCCGTTGGCCTTCTTGGCAACATGGGCACACTGCTGACTCATATCCAGCTTCTCATCCACTGTAATCCCCAGGTCTTTTTCTCCAGAACTGCTGCTTAGCCAGTCGGTCCCCAGCCTGTACCGGTGCATGGGATTCTTCTTTCCTAAGTGCAGGACTCTGCACTTGTCCTTGTTGAACCTCATCAGATTTCTTTTGGCCAAGTCCTCCAATTTGTCTAGGTCACTCTGGACCCTATCCCTACCCTCCAGCGTATCTGCCTCTCCCCCCAGGTTAGTGTCATCTGCGAACTTGCTGAGAGTGAAATTCATCCCATCATCCAGATCATCAATAAAGATGTTGAACAAAACTGGCCCCAGAACCGACCCCTGGGGCACTCCACTTGATACTAGCTGCCAATTAGACATTGAGCCGTTGATCACTATCTGTTGAACCCGACAATTTAGCCAGCTTTCTATCCACCTTATAGTCCATTCATCCAATCCATACTTCTTTTACTTGCTGGCAAGAATACAGTGGGAGACCGTATCAAAAGCTTTCCTGAAGTCAAGATATATCACATCCACCACTTTCCCCGTATCCACAGAGCCAGTTATCTCATCATAGAAGGCAATCAGGTTGGTCAGGCATGACTTGCCCTTGGTGAATCCATGTTGACTGTTCCTGATCACCTTCCTCTCCTCCAAGTGCTTCAAATGGATTTATTGAGGACATGCTCCATGATTTTGCTGGGGACTGATGTGAGGCTGACCGGTCTGTAGTTCCCCGGGTTCTCTTTCTTCCCTTTTTTAAATATGGGCGCTATATTTGCCTTTTTCCAATCGTCCGGGACCTCCCCCGATCGCCACGAATTTTCAAAAATAATGGCCAATGGCTCTGCAATCACATCAGCCAACTCCCTCAGCACCCTTGGATGCATTAGATCTGGACCCATGGACTTGTGCATGTCCAGCTTTTCTAAATAGTCCTTAACTCGTTCTTTCATCACTGAGGGCTGCTCACCTCTTCCCCATACTGTGTTGCCCAGTGCAGCAGTCTGGGAGCTGACCTTGTCTGTGAAGATCGAGGCAAAAAAAGCATTGAGTACTTCAGCTTTTTCCACATCATCTGTCACTATGTTGTCTCCCCCATTCTTGTTAAAACAGTTACTCATACTAATTAAGATAAACTGTTTCTAATTAACTGAAACCTGGCATTTGTATACTGAATTCTAAATTTGGGGACTGAATTCACTGCCTGCAAAGAACACAAGAATCAGAGTCAGATAAATGTTATTGACCCTGCAACCCTCTGGCTTGAGATGCTAGATATTCGTTCCTCATATTATTATTCATACAAGAAGTGTTCAGAAACCTACCATTAAAGTGAAAAGTCACTTGATAATTGAATGTGATTGGATGCAAGGGACTAGTGGGGCTAAGGCCGCCAGTCAAACATCAACAATTATCTAGAGAAGGTTGAGTTTCGGTTGATGTTGCACTAGTTTACTGACTGCAAGAGACAAGGAAGAGGCCATCAGCACAGAGAGAAGACAGTCTCAGGTGGTAAATATATGGGGGAGCTGTTGCTGCAATAGCCTTTCATCATCCCTCCTTCAATCACTTACAGACACTACATCACACAGATACAGATAGGGTACTTCAACCTCCTTCCCCGTTTCTTTTCATCCCGTCTGTCTCCCTTTCCTAATCTAATCACACCCTTTCTTTTTCCTCCTAATCCCAAATTTCTACTCTCTGATAGCCAATAGGTGCCACATGTATCGTGATATTATGGCAGGCACTGTCTATATGGAAGCCACCAGGATGCTCTATTTAATTCCATGTGCTCCAGTGCATAACTCCTGAGAACTCAATGATCCCGGGAAAGCAACACAACTCAGATTTCTGGATCTAGAACCTCTAACTTAAATTTATCAGGGCTAGGAGGCTCATTGAGGACAGGGCACTGGGAGTAATTATGTGAGCTTATTCCAAAAATGAGTGTAAATTAAATTAATTAAAGGGCAAGATTGTCTCTCATGCTTATATTGCCACACAGAGGAAAGAGAATGTAAGCTCTCAAACTCCCCTGCACAGCTTGCTCACATCATGAGTCCAGGCATGAGGACAGGGGTAGCAGGCTCTGTAGGACTGCTACTATGCCCCAAGAGCAGGTGGGCAGTGAGAGGTTTGAAAGGGGCAGGAAAGGGACTGTGTCTTGCTACTCTCCCCAGCACAACAATCAGCTGATCTGAGGCAGTATAACGGTGGGAGAGGGCTGCAAACTAAGGTCACAATAACTTTCTTCTCTCCTGGAGCAAGGGGGATTGGAAATGGAATTATGGCTCTCTGTGTCACTATTTCCTTCCGGAGAGCCACCTGTAGGCCACCCCTGCACATGGCTTTGAGGAAAGACTTGAGCTAGCCCTATTTTTTAAAGAAGTGATTTAGTTTGATTCAGTTTGTGACTTTGGCTGAAGTATGAGGGTGGTCTTGTTTGCTTTTAACTGTGTGAGGCTGATGGAAGTTCTAAGCCCTGCTATTATAATAAATGCCCCTTTTCCCAGGTACTTTCGCCCTGGAGTTTGAGGACCCTATTATAAACTGGCGTAAGCCAGAGCAGCTCTATTGACTTCAAGTGACGTTGCATCCATGTTACCACTTAGTCTGCTGAACACAATCCTCAGCCCACAATAGATGGGTCCCTTCATCTTTGCCTTTCTAAAGTGTATCCTTTTCTAAGGCTGTATTGTACAAAGACTCATTTGGCCTAGGTTATCTGTTCTCTATTTCCCAGTGGCAGTTTGCTTTCCCCACACAGTTTTTTCTTCCAAAACTCAAATAGTCATGAAGATGAAGGAAGAGAAAAACTCAAGCAATTCCTGGTAACCAGAAAAATATGTTCAGCAGGTTAGGTTGGTGTTTGGTTGTTACTGGAGTGAGCTACCAGGATGCTGGTATTCAATACCTTTTTTTAAAAAAAATCTTTATTAAGGAAGCAGTCCTGAAATCCTTCTGCAAACAAAGCCCCCACTGAAGTTCATGGAAGACTGCCTGAGTAAAAGATTGTAGGAATCAACCCTTTATTTTTAACTGCAAAAATCAAAAGAAACCACTACAAAGTATAATGCACAATGTTCCACTAAATACATTCCAGATAAATCAATAATACAAATCATTTTGGAGGCTCATTGCAGTCATAACTAGAGATTATAGGTTACCCACATAGATCATAAGTTATTTATTGATAGATGGAACAAATATATATTTAGTCTGGACAACAACAAGTAAACAAGATAAATACAGTCAAAACAAACATACTCAGTATACCAATACATAATTAATCATCAGGTAAGGTCTTTCATGAAACAAATACAGAAATAATGGCATTTTCCCCTAATCTAGTCCTTCAGGAGTGGGAGAAGAATGTGTATGCCACTAAGAGCTGGTCCTGAATATATTGTAAAATGTATGTCTCCTAACAGAGACATTCGTCTCTCTTATTTGTAGTACTTATTCAAGCTAGAAAAGAAAGAACATAAAAGTTTCTTTCTTCTGGGTAACTGAAGGACTTCTGTGGTTTTAAAGTATTTTTATTTTTATAGCAACTGAAAATTTTGGAAACCAGTAGTTTAAAACAATTAAATACAGTACTCTTTTAAGAGATTAACACGTACCTTCTGGAGCAGTACTGGCAGTACAACAAAATGCAGAACAGATACTCTTTTGCAGGGCTGGCTCTACTGTTTTTGCCGCCCCAAGAAACGTGCCGAATTGCTGCTGCGGATGGCGGGGGCAGTCCGTGTACCGTTAGGGCAGCATGCGTGTTTCCGCGGCGGTGGCAATTCTGCCGCCAAATTGCTGCCGCGGGCAGCTGAACATAGAAGCTGCCGCCGAATTGCCGCCGCTGCGGAAACGCATGTGCCGCCCTAACGGCACATGGACTGCCCCCGCCGTCCGTGGCGGCAATTCGGCGCGCTGCTTGGGGCGGCAAAAACACATGGACTGCCGCCCCTTGCCGATTGCTGCCCCAAGCACCTGCTTGGAATGCTGGTGCCTGGAGCCGGCCCTGCTCTTTTGAAGATCAGATGGTTAGAGGAACACTGGTGGAAAATGTGAGAATCTAACACATTATGTTGTCATCTGTACTATATGATGTACCATTTAAGGGCTCAGTTGTGAGCTACCTTCTGACACCATACCTCCTTACGTCCTGGCTGGTCTATACATGTGGGAGAGCTACCTCCACGAGGCCACTTGCAGGTGGATAGGGAATAAATAGGCAGAACCTTGGTTCAGCCCCTCAACATACCACCCAGCACAGCCGAGCTGGTGAGAAGTAACCTGTACCGTGTGACTCTGCTGGAGAATTTGGTGATTATGCACAGAATGTGACTCATGACTCCTCAAGTTCTTGTAGGTTTCTTACAAAACCAGTACATTCTCTGCACACCAGCAATGTGTTTAATATATTCTCCAGAGTCCAGGACTTAGGCCTGGTCTACACTAGGCTTTTATGTCGAATTTAGCGCCGTTACATCGAATTAACCCTGCACCCGTCCACACCACGAAGCTATTTAGTTCGACATAGAGCTCTCTTAAATTCGACTTCTGTACTCCTCCCCAACGAGAGGAGTAGCACTAAATTCGAAATGGCCATATCGAATTAGGCTAGGTGTGGATGGAAATCGACGCTAATAGCTCCGGGAGCTATCCCACAGTGCACCACTCTGTTGACGCTCTGGACAGCAGTCCGAGCTCGGATGCTCTGACCAGCCACACAGGAAAAGCCCCGGGAAAATTTGAATTCCTTTTCCTGTCTGGGCAGTTTGAATCTCAGTTCCTGTTTGGACATCGTGGCGAGCTCAGCAGCAGTGGCAACAATGCAGAGCTCTCCAGCAGAGATGGCCGTGCAATCTAATAGAAAGAGGGCCCCAGCATGGACTGATCAGGAAGTCTTGGATCTGATCGCTGTGTGGGGCGATGAGTCCGTGCTTTCAGAGCTGCGCTCCAAAAGAAGGAATGCTAAGATCTACGAGAAGATCTCTAAAGCCATGGCAGAGAGAGGATACAGCCGGGATGCAACGCAGTGCCGCGTGGAAATCAAGGAGCTGAGACAAGGCTACCAAAAAACCAAAGAGGCAAACGGACGCTCCGGATACCAGCCCCACACATCCCGTTTCTACGAGGCACTGCATTCCATCCTAGGTGCGGCCGCCACCACTACCCCACTAGTGACCGTGGACTCTGAGGATGGGATATTGTCCGCGGCCGGTTCCTCGTCGGACATGTTAGCGGACGGGGAAGATGAAGAAGGAGATGAGGAGGACGATGCAGTCGACAGCGCTGGCACCGCTGATTTTCCCGACAGCCAGGAGCTCTTCATCACCCTTACCGAGATCCCCTACCAACCGTCCCCATCCCTTACCCCGGACACAGAATCAGGGGAAGGATCAAGCAGTAAGTGCTTTAAACATCTAAACATTTATTTTTAACAGAACTGAATTATTTACAATATTAACAATGGCTTATTTCCTAAAGTGCTTTAAACATGTAAACATTTATCTGCAACAAAACTGGAATATTTACAATATCAACAAAGGGTTTGTCATGATTTCTCTGCCTTGGGCTCTTCACTATTTAGTCCCAACTATTTAAAAAAATTTTTACAATGTCCGGTTATTCATGATTATGTAGCCCAAGACGCTCCACTCTTTAGTCCCAGTGCACCTACGCGAAAATCCGGTCAATATGGCCGGGGATAGACGCGAAATCCTCATAGGAGAACTCCTCGTAGGTCTCATGGAGGTACAGTTCCAGCCTGTTCATCAGGTTCCTGGGTAGGGCGATCTTGTTGGGCCCTCCGTGGTAGCACACGTTGCCCTGCCACGACACAATCAAGTATTCAGGGATCATCGCACGGCAGAGCATAGCGGCATACGGCCCTGGTTTTTGCATGCTTTCCCTCAGCATGCGTTCCTTCTTGCTGTCCGAGATCCTCATAAGGGTGATGTCGCTCATGATGCCCTGCTTTGAATTAGGGAGGGGAATGTTAGTATTGGGACTGCTTTACAGCCACGCGGTGGAGGGAGAGGGGCAGCATACAGGGATCTTTCCCTGGGACAGCCGCGAGGGGGTGGGACAGGGGCAGAGTTCATGCTTGCCTGATTGCTGGCATTGAGACTGGCATTGCTTTCAATGTGACAGGAGGCCAGTGCTCCTATTAAAGTTTTAAGCAGCCACAAGTCTAGGGCTTACCATGATTGCCTGCTACAGAAGTTCAGGTGTCCTGCCACGCTTCTCAGATCACTGCAAGACCACTGCAAAGACCACTGCAAGACCCCAGGCACTGAAGGCGAGGGCTGAAAATTCGACCTTGTCCTGAGTGCGCATGTGAGAGGTGGAGTGCATGGTCTTGTTCACAGAGAAAGACTAGGTTCTTTGTACACAACTTCATTTATTTGTCTCAGGAATTCACTCCCTTTTTCCCATTCCCACAGACACATCTGCGACTGTCTCCCAACCCAGCCTGTCAGCACACTCCCAGAGGCTAGTGCAGATTAGGCGGAGGAAGAAGAAGACGTGTGAAGACATGTTCTCAGAACTAATGGACTGCTCCCGAGCCCAGGCAGCCCAGCAGACATAGTGGAGGGAGAACTTGTCACAAATGCACCGAGCAGTCATGGAACGGGAGGAGAGGTGGAGTCAGGAGGACCAGCAGGCTACTGAAAAGCTGCTTGGACTAATGAGGGAGCAAACGGACACGCTCCGGCGCCTTGTGGATGTTCTGCAAGACCGGAGGCAGGAGGACAGAGCCCCGCTGCAGTCTATCTCTAACCGCCCTCCCCCGCCACCAAGTCCCACACCCCCCTCACCCAAAGTACAAAGAAGGAGGGGTGGCAAGGGCCGTTAAAACTTTCAGTCAACCCCTGCAGACTGCTCTAGCACTAGAAGGCTCTCATTCCCCAAAATTTGAAAAGTCCTTTCCTACCCACCTCACAGAAGCCCCCGTGCAAGTTTCACCCCCCACGTTTCATGTGTGGTTCATAATAAAATATTCGTTTCTGTTAATTACTGTTTCCATGACTTTCTTTTGGAGGGGAGTCTGTCTGAAGGGGGGGAAGGGGCTTGGTAATTGGACAGGACAGTCACCTTTAGCAGGGTACAGAGGCGGGGTCAGGTCCAGCATCAGGACACATACACAGTGCAGTCACTAGTGACCCTGGTCAGTCTGGGAGGTGGTTTTCATGTCCTGGGGGGGAGGGGGGGGTTGCTCTGTGACTTTGTGGCGGGGGAGGGCAGTTACAGATCTTATGCTGCGGTCCTTATCCTGGATCACAGAGCCACGCAGCAGGGGATCTGTAACCCTCCTCCCCCAGGCAGAAACTCACATAGCTGACACATACACGCAGTTCCGCCTAGGAGAGCTGGCAGGCTCCGTTGAAACAACCAGTCCACCACTGCGGAGCCTGTCATTCCTGGAGTTTAGAAGCATCATTTGCATCAGAACACTAAACCCGACCCCCGCCCCCCCCCCCACACAGTCTGCGTCCCCGGTTTAAAACATTCCCGCGAAAACAGTAATAAAGACAACGGTGTTCATTGACAAAATAGAACTGATTTTATTTTTTGGGAAGGGGGTGAAGGGGGTATGTAACTGGAGGTTCAGCTTCTGTGTCCACAAACTTAACAGTCACTGGTTACCCTGCTCAGTCTGGAACCTTGCTTTCAAAGCCTCCCGGATGCACAGCGCGTCCCGCTGGGATCTTCTAATCGCCCGGCTCTCTGGCTGGGCGTAATCAGCAGCCAGGCTATTTGCCTCAACCTCCCACCCCGCCATAAAGGTCTCCCCCTTGCTCTCACAGAGATTGTGGAGCACACAGCAAGCTGCTATAACAATGGGGATATTGGTTTCGCTGAGATCACAGCGAGTCAGTAAGCTTCTCCATCTCCCTTTGAGACGGCCAAAAGCACACTCCACCACCATTCTGCACTTGCTCAGATGGTAGTTGAACAGTTCTTTTTCTGTGTCCAGGGCGCCAGTATAGGGCTTCATGAGCCAGGGCATTAGCGGGTAGGCTGGGTCCCCGAGGATCACTGTAGGCATCTCCACATCCCCAAGAGTTATTTTGTGGTCCGGGAAGTAAATACCTTCCTGCAGCCGTCTAAACAGACCAGAGTTCCTGAACACGCGAGCGTCATGAACCTTGCCCGGCCATCCAACGTTGATGTTGGTAAAACGTCCCCTATGGTCCACCAGTGCTTGCAGCACCATTGAAAAGTAGTCCTTTCTGTTAATGTACTGGCTGGCCTGGTGGTCCGGTCCCAGGATAGGGATGTGAGTCCCATCTATAGCCCCACCGCAGTTTGGGAATCCCATCGCGGCGAAGCCATCTATGATGACCTCCACGTTTCCCAGGGTCACTACCTTTGAGAGCAGTACCTTAACGATTGCGTTGGCTACTTGCATCACAACAACCCCCACGGTAGATTTGCCCACACCAAAGTGGTTCGCGACTGACCGGTAGCTGTCTGGCGTTGCAAGCTTCCAGAGAGCTATGGCCACTCGCTTCTGGACAGTCAGGGCTGCTCGCATCCGGGTGTCATTGCGCTTCAGGGCAGGGGACAGCAACTCACAAAGTTCGAGGAAAGTCCCCTTCCGCATGCGAAAGTTTCGCAGCCACTGGGATTCGTCCCAGACCTGCAGCACTATGCGGTCCCACCAGTCCGTGCTTGTTTCCCGGGCCCAGAATCGCCGTTCCACAATATCCACATGACCCATTGCCACCGTGATGTCCTGGGCGCTGGGTCTCGTGGTTTCTGACAGCTCTGTGCTACTCTCCGACTTCAGGCCCTCACGGCGGTGCCGTAGCCTCCTCGCCCGATTTCTCTGCATCTGCCTCAGGGAAAGGTGTATGATAAGCTGCGAGGTGTTGAGAACGGCCACAACTGCAGCGATGGTCGCAGCGTGATCCATGATCGCAGTGCTGTGGCATCCGCGCTGTCACTGACCAGAAAAGTGCGTGAACTGATTTCCCGCCGGCGCTTTCAGGGAGGGAGGGACGGCGGTAGTGACGGACGGATGACGACAGTGACCCAAAAGCACCCTCGACACATTTTTTTACCCAGAAAGCATTGGCGGCTCGACCCATAATTCCAATGGGCAGTGGGGACTGCGGGAACTGTGGGATAGCTGCCCACAGTGCACCGCTTCCAATGTCGACGCTTGCCCCGTTAGTGTGGACTCACAAAGTCGAATTACTGTCCTTAGTGTGGACACACACGTTCGACTTTGCAATATCGATTCCACATATTCGATTTAAGTAAAATCGAACTACTGTCGTAGTGTAGACATACCCTTAGACTTGAAAAAGGAAATAATAATCATAAGTTTTATGCAAACTAAACTATGACACAGCAGAACTGTAGCTGTATGTTTCTTGTCCTTACAAACTCAGGGCAAGTTTTTGCCTGGCTCCTGCATAGGTGTGCAAGAGGGGTTGAAAATATCCCAAGGTCAGCATCAGACACAATTGCAATTCCTGTGGACTAGAGAATTGGTTCTTCCTAGCACTCCTAGGAGCACTCACCGTCAGCTTAGTTTGGGCAGTATGGGTGTGGTGAACCCCTATCTTTCCTGTACCAGTCAGCAGAGGCAGATGGGAGAGCTTGCTGTGCCAGTGCAGGAGATGGTGCAGCAGGGACACTCTCCATTTACCCTGGGACACTCTAGAAGACTTTGCACAAAGCACCCAGTTTCCTATGGGACACTGTGGCTCCCATGATCCCCAACTCAGACCAAGCCCTACTAAGCACAATAGGTCTCTCAGTTTTTAGAGTTCTCTAGTTTATCAAAATGGCTATTGCAAAGAGTCTGAATCATACTTCCAAAAAAATTCCAATGGTCACATTTGGTTCATTACACCTCTAGCACAGACTGCAGCATTTAATAAGCGAATGATACCAAAATCAAGTTGCTATTCTTTGAATCATGGTCATCTGATTTCCTAAAGAACTGAAATACCTTTGTGGCTTCACAAACTACTGTCACTTCAATCTTAAGCAAATTGTGTCTGCTCAAGTGCCCTGTGCTAATGTTGCTTTATTCTTCTTTTGCAAACTCACAAATCCAGGAAGACTATAATGATAAATCCATGTCTGAAGCAATTATATAGTGTATAAACAGCTTTTATTTAAAAATAAATATATATTTAAGTGATACTATAATTTATATGTCAAATATAAAACATATTAAAAGTCCTACAACTCACAGTGCTTTGTCTGGCTTGAAAGAATGTTTTTGCTTGAATGCACTAGCAATGACACAAACAATTGTTTATAAACAGAAATACTGTATGATTATACAAGCTCAAGGGATCACTGTGAAAAATACCGCTGTTCTAAAAATACTAAAAAATTATTTCTGTCAATCCTATTTTAATCTCTTCAGGATAAAGGAATAAATTGTTAAAATGCAGTGCTAAAATTACAACCAACTCTAAGGGGAAGAAAACAATCACTGGAGAACTTGGTTTCTTATTTCCTAAGGTATCATAATCTTATTTTAATTTAGGAAGAAATGCAGCACTTCCGCTAACAGTCATTTTATCTTCAAATATTCTTTTTTATTCAAATATTATGCAAATGTGGATTTAAAACAATGTTTTACTACAAAGTAAAATGAGGCCAATTGGGGATGCCATAGATCTTAAATATTAAAACAAATGGATGTGCCATGGTTGAGGAGGGTAGAAATTAAAACCCAGTAGGCCACCAGTTTGTCAGGCAAGAAAGCTGTTAGAAGTTTCCTACATGATCATTTGTTTTGTTATTAAAAGTGCTACTAAAGATTGTTAAATAAAGAAAGCACTATTAAGTTGTCTAATACAAGTAATTGTGTAAGCTAAATATTCTCATTAAGACCCTGACTCAGCAAGGTACAAAAGGCCAAGCCTCACTTTACGCAAATGAATTCATTGACTTCAATGAGACTACTTACATGCTTAAAGCAACTTGCTGAATCAGGGGTAATCACAGTACTTATAGTGCTTTACAAAGTCCTAATATATCAACATATTTTCCTTCATCAAAGAAATAGATATGTACTTTACACTGTCGTAGGAATTTGTTGAATAAAGTATAAATATTTCATATAAAGCTATGAGTGACTATTAGATCTGATTATTTTTAAACAGACTCAAGGATACTAAATGTAAGTGGTGTTTACAGACCAGCAAAAAACTATACAAAGTTCCCAAATTAGCTATAGTCACTTGATTATTGCTATTTCCATTGATCAAGAGACTACCAACAAAAGATGGACAAAAAAATATTTAGTGCCTAGAACATTCATCTTTATAAGAGAGATCAGCAACAGTTTTTCCAAAGGTATATTTTTATTAATGGTGGGTTAAGGCAAAGAATCTGTAGAAGGAGAGTCAGCAGACAAAGTATAACCACTAGGGCTGTCGATTAATCGCAGTTAACTCATGCGATTATCGCAAAAATATTAATTGCTATTAGAAAAATGAATCACAATTAATCACAGTTTTAATTACACTGTTAAACAATAGAATACCAATTGAAATGTATTCAATATTTTTGGATGTTTTTCCACATTTTTAAATATATTGATTTGAATTACAACACAGAATACAAAGTGCGCAGTGCTCAATTTATATTATTTTTTATTACAAATATTTGCACTGTTAAAAATGATAAAAGAAATAGTATTTTTCAGTTCACCTCATACAAGTACAATCTCTTTATTGTGAACATGCAACTTACAAATGTAGATTTTTTTTGTTACATAACTGCACTCAAAAACAAAACAATGCAAAACTTTAGAGCCTACAAATCCACTCAGTCCTACTTCTTGTTCAGCCAATCGTTAAGACAAACAAGTTTTTTTACATTTACGGGAGATAATGCTTCCCACTTTTTATTTACAATGTCACCAGAAAGTGAGAACAGGCATTTGCATAGCACTGTTGTAGCCGACATTGCAAGGTATTTATGTGCTAGATATGCTAAACATTTGTAGGCTCCTTCATGCTTCAGCCACCATTCCAGAGGACATGCTTCCATGCTGATGATGCTCGTTAAAAAAATAATGCATTAATTACATTTTTGACTGAACTCCTTGCGGGAGAATTGTATGTCTCTGGCTCTGTTTTACCAGCATTCTGCCATATATTTCATGTTATAGTAGTCTCGGATGATGATTTAGCACATGTTGTTCATTTTAAGAACACTTTCGCTGCAGATTTGACAAAATGCAAAGAAGGTACCTATGTGAGATTTCTAAAGATAGCTACAGCACTTGACCCAAGGTTTAAGAATTTGAAGTGCCTTCCAAAATCTGAGAGGGATAAGGTGTGGAGCATGCTTTCAGAAGTCTTAAAAGAGCAAAACTCCAATGCAGAAACTACAGAACCCGAACCACAAAAAAAGAAAATCAACGTTCTGCTGATGGCATCTGACTCAGATTATGAAAATAAACATACATTGGTACGCACTGCTTTGGATTGTTAGTGAGCAGAGCCTGCCATCAGCATGGATGCATGTCCTCTGGAATGGTGGATAAAGCAGGAAGGGACATATGAATCTTTAGCACATCTAGCATGTAAATATCTTGCAATGTCGGCCACAACAGTGCCATGTGAACACCTGTTCTCACTTTCAGGTGACACTGTAAACAAGAAGCAGGCAGTATTATCTTATGCAAATGTAAACAAACTTGTTTGTCTGAGCGATTGGCTGAACAAGAAAAAGGACTGAGTGGGCTCTGAAGTTTTACTTTTTTTTATTTTTGAATGCAGTTATTTTTGTTCATAATTCTACATTTGTAAGTTCAACATTCATGATAAAGAGATTGCACTACAGTACTTGTATGAGGTGAATTGAAAAATACTATTTCTTTTGTTTTTTTTACAGTGTAAATATTTGTAATCAAAAATAAATATAAAGTGAGCACTGTACCTTTTGTATTCTGTGTTGTAATTGAAATCAATATATTTGAAAATGTAGAAGACACCCCAAAATATTTAAATAAATGGTATTCCATATTGTTTAACAATGCAATTAATTGCACAATTAATCGTGATTAATTATTTTAATCGCTTGACTGGCCTAATAACTTATGAATAACAAACTAGTCAAACACATCCAATCACATTTAAATTTGTACATTAACCATTTGTAATGTGTAATTAAGTGTCACAGGATTTTTTTAAAACTATGGTTTTATGTAATAATCAGAGAACAAGTAATTACCTCAGGAAATGCCCCCCATTGACTTCAGTGGGCACTTCCCTAAGTAAAGGCTGCAGAATTTGGCCTGTTAGTTTTATTTCTACAGATACTGGCTCCACATTCTCGTCTTATGCACCAATTGAGCAAAGATGAAGATTCTTCTTTAGATTCTCTTTAAGAACTACCTTGATTTTGTGTTATTTTGAACTATGTTTATGTTCAGAGAGTCTTTGTTTATTTTTTACCAGACTGGAAAGACAAGTGCTAGGGGGTCCTTTGCACTGCAGTTTAGAGGTATTAAATTCACTTTATTGTCTCATTATCATTTTTCCTCATAAAAACATAAACATTAGAGATAGAAATGACCTATTAATTCATCCACTCCATCCTCTTGCCAGTGCAGGATTATTTGCTGCTGTATATTTTCCAGTGATTTGTCTAATCCAGTTTTAAATTAGCCATGCTATAGGTCTTCTACAACTTCCCTTGGGATGCTTCTTTATAGTCTAATAGAGAATAGCTTTATCATATACACATTGGGGTATCCTGGAACAGACAGGTGAACATGGGAAAAGTGGGGGAGGGAACACACCAGAATTTTGATTCTGTAGGACATTTACCTTCTGGTATTTTCTAAATGTCCATTGTTTAAATTAATATAAATCCCCATAATATGCCAGTTTCTCAGTTTGAGTATAGCAACACTTAAGTGTCTATGGGAAAATCTGGCAAGTTTCAAAAGGAAAATGTTCACATACAATCACCTGGATCCTGAAACATTTTCAAATGTCTGCCTCATGGACCTCAAGCTACAGTCATCCTTAACATTTTGCAGTTTTGATCCAACTAAAATTTCAGTTCCCAGCTGTATACACGAAGAAATTATATAAAAATATATATACACTCCATTGGTAAAGTGTAAAATATATATTCATCTTTACTTTTCTTGCCTGTAATGTATAAGTACTGTACTTTTCAAAAAATAAAGTAATTCCTTTGAATACATGTTAGGTAACAATGTCAACCTTCTTTCATCAAATAAGCCTGTTGTGCATGTTTAAAACTATGGCCTGAGTTGGCCTATTTCCTATTCATTTTTATCTGGAAATAAAAGTGCAAAATCTAAGTTATGTAATCTATCTTTAAATCATTTATTACAAATCTGCTTTAAACTCAGTAGAAGATAATCTGGTCATAATTGTTTTCCTATTTTTAATATCATTTCCATACACAGTAGCACTCCAAGACAAAGAACATGCCAGTTTAATGGTAGTCATTACATTTTGGGGATGAAGTGACATCGGTCTTTTGCCTACTCGGAACAAACCCAATACTTGAAATAATACTTGAAAAGGCTCCAATTTTCATATCTTATTACTTGATTCATCAAATTATACGTTTTTCTGTTTTATGTAGTATAACTAATACTGTGTCACAACATCTAAGTAGATTTATGAAAAATTTTCTCTAGAAAGCTAATGGCAACACCCAAATCTATTAGATCTTTTTCAGTTTTAAATAGAACTCAGACAAAGAGCACTATACAAACAGACCTCATACATCATAAGTATTGTCAATCAGGTATGGAGTGTAGATTTCGTTTAAACAAATTTTGCCAGTGGCAAAAATAAAAACATTCTAAAGATTTTTATAGCTTAGAAATGTGAGATCGCAAACAAATAGTAATTTTTGTTAATGAAAATTCTTAGCAAACTTGTTATATAATGTAGGTAAATGCTTAATTTATTCTGAGCTATTCTATGACGATAATGAATTAATTGTAATTACCAGCATTGTGGGAGAGGCTTATTATGGATTCCTGGTAGTTTATAGAGACGTGTCAGAAATTTGAAATACCTACTCATAGAAAGCCAAACTGATTACTTGCTTTTGCTGAAAGTAATATTATAATTTTATTTAAAATATTGCTTAGTTTTCCAGTTAGTAAACATAGGTGGTAAAGCAGACAAATGGACAACTGAGTAGTTGAACACTGATCATTGATCCACCAGTTTTGCAATACAATGATATGATGAAGCCAGTTGCATTTTCTGCTTTTTTCAGTAACTTTTAAGATATTGATAGTGGCAGAGAAATCCTCAAGATTTTTTATGGTATCCCAGGTACCTGCTCATACAGAAGTAGAAGGCAGAACTTAGTTCCTTAAGAAACAAGTAAGCATATAAGATAGTTTGTGACAGTACCAGCAGAAATTTTGCAGGCAGTGGCATTACCAAGATCACCAAGTACAGAATTATTACAGGTGTCAGCATCTTCAGGGTTGCCAAGGCCAAGAAATACCATTTTGAAGCTACATCATAATCAGCCAGGAGTGATCTATTATTAGCAGACATGTTGCTCCCCCAATACTATGATGATGGTTCATGACGAATGGTTAAAACAGACATTGTTAATAGATCTGACAAACCAGTCAGGTATATAGAGGATTGAGATAACTATAAAAAGCAACAGAGGGTCCTGTGGCACCTTT